>NC_092816.1:62301751-62564251 GCF_023375885.2 Dermacentor andersoni | reverse complement strand
GCTCTTGCGTACCATTGTGCAGTGCACGAAATTTTTGTGAATACGTTACCAGAACCTGAGGATAACAGCCATCGCAAGGTATATTCCATGCGCCTGTATTTATAAAACTTGTATGTACATACAGTGCTCGTGATGGACTATATACTTGCGGCAGTTGTCACGCTATCACGCCTTTCGATGGCACGAGCAGCGGGCTCCTGAGCGTTGGCCAATGAAGAAACGCATTCGTCTATTAAAAGTTTTATGAATGTGGGCCCCGTATTGGCACACGTGTCGAACGAAGCGGACAATGGCACGGCACACGTTGGAAACGATCTTCATGCTTCGTTTCCTACACCGTCTACGCGCGATCGCTACGGGTTTACCCTGCATAGCTCCGCATACGGTCTGTATTACCCATCCACAGTGGGTCGATCGCAGTTCTCTTGTGCTGTCGAAGCGCGACGTTGCGAAAAATCCTGTCAGTTTGCCCCACCGACGGGAGCGGACAAACTGAGACCGATTACGGAGACTGCGATTGCTAACCTCGTAACGTTCGATACATGACGACAGCTAAGAAGAGCGTGTGCCAAGCTGTTGCGCAAACTGAAGACGAGTGACATACAACTCTATCAGGTTCTTGCTCATGTTTTTCTTTGTTTGTTTGCTTGTTTTCCAATCCGATGGTACGAGTCCGTCTGCCGAGGGGTGAAGAAACAGAGATGCGATTACAGATTGTGCGCGGTTACTGCTCCCGCACAGTACGTCAGATGTAAACGTACTATAACGGGCGTTCATGTCAACCGACAAGCCGGGAACGATTACACAAGCAACTCCACGGAATCGACAAATCGTTTTTTTTTTCCTAGTTTCCTTATATTTCTTTTTGCTATGAAGGCCTTTCGATGCTCATACTTACTCTACAAAGCAAGTCAGAAGCATCGTAGAATTCTTCTCCGGTCATATATTTTTCTCTTTCTTCCCTTTCTCTTTTTTTTAATTTCTGATTTATTGCTTACAATCTGAACGAATAATGCGCACACGTTTACTTTTCTCATCCTGGATTTGCTGGCTTCGAAAAAAGATGTCCGATCGACCGTGCGAAGAACGTAGTAAACAAGCTATACGTACCCCGTTCGATACACTTTTGCGCGCCGCGCAAGACAGCCGAAATTTCCGCCGCATTGATCTTCCGTCTCAGTCCCTTTATTTTTTGCCTCACCACTTAACTAAAACTCCGGAAAGCAAGAATCCCTAAAGAGCCTCGTTTGGAAACCGCCTCTTTCTTCTTTTTCCCTAGTGCTCTGCTGAGCGCAGTCATTCGAGAAATGAGCTCCGAGAATGAAGATCGAGCAGCGTTGTTTCCTGGCAACCAATACGAACACAAATAGCGCTTGTTCTTTCGGATACTGTTTTATTTCTTCTTTCTTGCGATCATTCCCGTAATAGGGTTAACTAAATGCGGCACCTCGTTGTAGAAATGATCAATTAGTGGGCGCACTTCGCTTTATGCGGTTGCTACTTTGAATTTCACCATTTCACTCCTCTCCCCCATCTGTCCCCCAACAAGACATGCGTACAACTAACTCCCCGCGCAAGCGAATCGCTGGGCAACTTTTGTGGTGCCAGCAAAAAAGATGTTGCACAGAGCAACGTGACCAAAAAGCGTAGTTCGGTTAAATATTGTGAGGATAGGGAGGTCAATCCCACCGCTCGTAACCCGTTGTCAAGGTTAGAGTCGGGCATGAATTAGATGGTAGCTGGCCCATGCCGTCGTCCAACTTATCCACGCTGAGGACGTTGTTGAAGGGAAGGTTTATAACAGCGGGTTATAAACACTCGGTCCGCCCTCGATCCCTAGGTGAGGGAAAGGTTCGACCAGTAGACGAGCCGCCTCTCTGCGGGAGGGTTTACACACACACACACCTCCGCACAGGTTCACGGTCCCCACCGACGTCAGACGGTCTTCGCAGAACTCGGGGCTTACATCAGGAAAGGCGCATCTTATTCCCCGAGCTGACCCCCGCAGCGCGGCCGCCGGTTCTCCGTTGTCTTGCGTCTTGAAAGGCGAGTGGGAAGGGGCCTCCGAAGACGTTCCCTCGGGACTTCCCTTGCTCACGGCAGACCAGGTCGGCGGTGGCGTGTTCAGTCACAAAGCCTGGTTCGTCGAACTCATCTCGGCAATCTCGCGACGCAGAGTGGCGTACGCGGCGCATTGTCCTTGGTACACAGTAGACTTAGTGACGCCGTTTGGCTAGAGGATGACCGTGGCTTTCCAAGAAAAGTTGACGCCGCTGTCGCAACTGGCTGGCAAAACTTGCACCTCAGCGGGCCGTTCTTAACAATATTTGGGCCCGTATTCAAAATACAGTTCGCATGCTAGAACTCTTCGTGAGAGCAAATATCAACCAATCCTGATGCTGGACATATAGCGAAAGTGTCAGACCAACGGCAAAAAGCACATGGGAACGAAAATATTTGAGAAATCCGCCCGTATAGGCCGTGTGAAAGAAGCAATATTCCACAAGGATGTCCGTTTGTAAGTTTTGTTTGCTGTTGGACGGGCAGCTTAGCTAATTACGTTTTCGAAACCATGATTGACTGGCGTCTGCTCTTGGAACCGTTCTAACGTAAGAACTTCTTTTTCGTATGCGGGTCAAGTTCTGGACTCCTCTATACGCCACTATAAAATCAGGGCCCGTATTAAGACCTTACGCTGGCACTATTCGCAAGAGTGAATTTTAGCCAATTCTAATGCTGGACATATAAATAGTGAAGGCGTGCGGCCCAATGACAAACAACACTTAAGAACGGAGAGATTTGTGAATTCGACCTCTGTTTAGAAAGCCCGCATTCCCTAGCTCCTTCTCAAGAAAACACGGGAAAGATTGTGGTTCGTGTTTTTAAAGTACATTTCGTGAATGGCTGTATAAGCATTGGGCTGCTGCTCGAATGAATGGCCGCAGTGTTAGGCGCGGCATTACTTGGGACGCACTGGGCTGTGCTCGAAGCCCGAGTCTGTTCTTTTATGAACGACATGTCTCATGAAATGAAAGAACGGTTGAGTGTGTCTATATGCATTGAAGTAGCGTTAATTTGCGGCACGCTTAGACTGGACGCATGGTGCGAGTTTGCATGATGGTTTCTGTCTGGGTTATCTACATGACAGCGTGTTTATGCATGTAAAACAGTGGATGAGAACAAAGTGAGTTAGCCGAGTTAGCGTGATTCGCTTAAGTGTACATGTGCGGGGGCGAATAACAAATCCCGGAACGCAGAAAACATTACTATCACTAAGCACATTTTAGTATGCACCGGGGTAAATCCGCACATTATATATATATATATATATATATGTATATAGCGGAGGAAAATTACCGGCGGTCATTTTCCACTCGCGGCAACAATAAATGAACAGCGAAAAACGGTGGTTGTGATATTCACAGCAAAAGTAACGAGCGAAGACAGAAAAGAAATTTTTATTTTCACGGAATATAAGCCGTGGCGTTTTTGGTTGCCTATTTCGAGTGAATCTGTTGTATCTCTTCTCGGTTTGCTTCAACGCATTCTCGCTCAACATATTTCTTAGCGTTGAAATGAATACAGCAAACACAGATGCCGCTTGAACCGTTCGATAGCATCTGCAGCTTTACGCTGTTTCGAATACCATTATTGCTTTCATGTAAACTTGGAAAACATACTGTGTTGAACTCTTGCGTTCAGGGTAAATAAGAGGCGAACACCTTTAGCAGCGGGGAGAGGGTAGGCAAAGAAACTTTCGCTTTAAATATCAGCGTTGCAGCATCCCGCGTGTGGCAAGGTTACGCTCCCACACCCAGTTTTCGTGTTATTCTGACGCGACTGAAATATCACGCGCTGCGGTCCTTTCTGCTCCTGCATTCTCATTTCACGTCACACTATGTCTCTAAGTTCACGCTGCTTTCTTTTTTTTTTTTGTTATCACTGTTGGCATTGATTGAGCAACATCATTGCTTTGGCCATCGATCGTTATGGTTACGGCAAACATTGGACAACCACCCACAACACTTTTCTTATTGCGCACCTTATCAAGCACGAAACGATTTGAGCGCTCAAGCGGACACCCTCCTCCCACACGAAGTTAATTAATAAATTAAATTATGGGGTTTTACGCGCCGAAACCACGATCTGATTATGGAATGGAACGATTATGGAGTGGAAGACTCCAGAAATTTTGACCAGCTGGGGTTCTTTAACGTGCACCTAAATCTAAGTACATGCGGCCGCCGTGGCCGGGATTCGATCCCGCGACCTCCCCACACAAAGTTCTTTTTATTCGCCGATCGTGCACGGCTGAGCGCCAAGCTATGTCCTTGAATTTTCCTTTACTTTTGCGGAGGCACTGGACGCTGTGCTTCTGGCGTAAAATGCTCAGCTATTGAGTGGAAAGTAATAATATCGGGGACGTTAAGTGGATGATAACTTCTAGTCCACTATCTTATCTGCACTGCAGTAGGTGGGGGCGAAGCGGAGGAGCAGGAGCACGAAGCTGGATAAGACAAAAAGAGGTTAAATAATGCAGGCGTACAAGAAATGCCACGCTTAAGTATGAGTCGTTCGCACACCTCACCTAAACTGAGGAAGCTCAGTAGAACTTCGGCATCCTTTTGCTCTCACGACGGTATCAACCTACACTGCAGTCACGAAACGTCTATGAGCCCGTGGAAAGCTACGCTTAGAGTAATTGCCCTTTTCCCACAGAAATAGACCTGTGCTGTAAGTACTCAGCAGCGTGGTTGTGATGTGAAACGTAAATGAAGTTGTTTCAGCTGCGCCATGCAGATCTAGAGGAACCAGGTAAACAGCCACCGCTTTAATATATATATATATATATATATATATATATATATAACCTTACACAAAGGACGACGAGTGCTATCTTTCCTTGTTCCGGCAAACGTGTTGACTCGGGGCAGCGACGTTCACGCCCGACGCGGTCGTAGTCACTTTCAATGGACGCGTGGGCGTGGCCCGTCCCTCGTGTCGCGATACGTAAACACCAATTCGTGTGCACGCCCGTGTTGTTTAACACATCACTTTTTAGCACTGGCAGCTTCAGTGTCAAGCGGGTGGGTGGAAAACACGTAGACATGGTCATTGCACGTCGCTTTCTTTCTTTTTTATATAGTTCGCCCCCTTTTTTTTTTTTGGGAGCACGAGTCACCGACAACAATATCATCTGGCAGGAAGCTTAATATGTAGTTCGCCACTAAGGTCTGTGTGTGTGTGCGTGTGTGGGTGTGTGTGTGTGCGTGTGTGTGTGTGTGCGTGTGTGTGTGTGCGTGTGTGTGTGTGTGTGTGTGTGTGTGTGTGTGTGTGTGTGTGTGTGTGTGTGTGTGTGTGTGTGTGTGTGTGTGTGTGTGTGTGTGTGTGTGTGTGTGTGTGTGTGTGTGTGTGTGTGTGTGTGTGTGTGTGTGTGTGTGTGTGTGTGTGTGTGTGTGTGTGTGTGTGTGTGTGTGTGTGTGTGTGTGTGTGTGCGTGTGTGTGTGTGCGTGCCTGCGTGCGTGTGCTGCTGAAAGCCATTTGGTCCTCTGAAAGCTTTAATAATGTTGAAGTGCATTTGCAACCTCGTATTTGCAATTTTTTTCCGATGAAACGCCCATAACCGCTCTTGAAGCCACTTGAACGACAGGTCCAGTATCATTCGGGATTGTTGGGAAAAGGTTGCTTTCCTTTCCCTGTTTACGCAATGCCCTTGCCCTTGATACAGTGTAGGATGCGGGGTCCGTATTTGGTTAATCCTCCTGACTTTCTTCCCTTTCTCGCTTGACAAATGCTGTAAGTAGTACTTTGGGCAGCCAAGGTACCAGAGGTGGGGGAACAATTATATGAAGTGGTTTAAGCGTCTCTATTTCTTTTTCATGCTCATATTACCGCTTTCTTTCTCTCTTAAGGTGACATATCTATTGTAATATTGTTATACATTTCAGAAAATATAGAACAAGTAGCATGGTAGGTTGTGCCGAAGTGAAAAACAATCAGAGGGACACCCTAACGAAAAATAAATTGTTATATTGTTACATGTAGCATTCAGTTGCTTAGAAAAAAGTTACGCATAATATTACGCATAATATATTGTGATGGGGCACAATTCTCGACGTCGAAGCACAATTCCAGATCACCAGATTCATTGTCAATAGCGCCAGTTTACAAGTTCATAGACCCCATGGCTCAAATACCACGACACCACTTAGCGTATTTCACTTTTGAGAAATATGGTTCTTGCCTGTATCCAGAGAGTGCTAACCCTGTACACAAGGTCATCCACGAAGTCTCCTTGCATATTACGGCAATTCTTTATGAGAGAGCTGCTCCGTATACAGTTTTCGAGTACCCCAGAGAGACAAGAACTTGCCAAAGCTTTCCAAAAACTGGACAATCGGCCGCTTTCTGTGCAGGTGCTGCTGGAACACAGCCCCCATCGTCCGTCGGCCCATAAAGCGGTGAAGGCACTTTTGTGCTTCTTAAGGACGACGGGCTTGTGCGACCATCTGTGACTATTAATGCAATTTCTGTAAGACCACACACATCAGCGAACTCACCGCAATTCCCTTCTTTCCTTCCCTCCTCTCTCTCCCCATTATCTTTGTTTTCACCCTTTCCCATTCCCCCGGTGTAGGGTAGCCAACCGGACGTTATTCTGGTTAACCTCCCTGCCTTCTACTTATCACTGTCCCTTTCCTTCCTACATTCGGAAATAAGAAACAAGCTTTCCTTTTTTTTTTCTTTCACCGTTCCGATCAGCCGAACAAACATACTGCCACCGTTCGCATAATGGTTCCTCGCAGATGTACAGAGCAGTCCGTATAGCGATCCCTATATTGCAATAACCCAGAAATTTATTATTAGAAAGTCCAGTTTGCAACGCTTTCTTCATCTTCGAAGACGGGCTCTTGTTCCGAGGAACGAATAGTAATTACGCAGAGCAGTTCATTCCTAGCCGCGACGTTATAGTGCGAGACAACTGTTTCTGACAGTGGTGAAATTACACTGCCCGAAGAAACGAACGGCACCCGGAAACAGCCGTAACGGAGAGACAAAGTAAATATCGTTATTAAGGCGTTACCATTCCTCGCTCCGGACCATTTCTAGCAGTCGCGCGAACAGCGCCTTGCCTCAAGAACGGCTCAAAAAAGTCACTCGAGCCCTCCAGGGGTATCGCCCCTAGGGTGCCGCTTGTTCACTGTTGCGCAGTACAGCACGCACCGACACGGACCGTGTAATGATTGCGGGAGTATCGCCGAAAAAAAAAAAGAAACGCGGCAGCGAGGCGCTATGCATTAATATTGGTGCCCACTCCTCTGGCCCCGGAAACTCTCATTCATCAGCAGCATGGGTTACAATTACAAGTCGTTTGCTCTTGGCGACCCATGTTCTTAACTGGATCCCGCACTGGCATCGTGTAAGCTTCGACGGGTAGTCTCGAAGAGTTGGAGGCTGGAGCTCTTGAACACTCTCCGCCTAGTCGTTTCAGTTTCAGAGCACCCAGAGCAGCCATATTGCATTGACAAAAACAAGTAGACCCCCCCCCCCCCTCTCCTAAAAAGAAAATATCCTTGACTAAATGCTCTGGCGCTTGCCTTATTCGGCCATTGTCGAACAATTCAATTCAGTAAGTTGCATCAGTTATTCGCCGTTCAGGTTTACGTGCAAGTTTCAAGTCAACTTTCGAGTTGATTTCACTTTCAAGACACTGCATGAGGTGGACGCAGACGAAGAGTAAACAAAGGCTTGGCGAACTTTGCGCTCCCTGTTATAGGCGAAGTGTAATATACATATTTGGATAACATGATCCGTGGCAGCAACCTTTAGACACGTGTGTGCGCTTTAATCAAAATCACAACTGTCGTACTTTGCCGCGAGTGAGTATACTACACAAACGATTACATAGCCATGCTTCTGTTACACAAAAGGGGAGCATAAGGATATAGCATAAACGAACGCTGAATAACATCAAGCGAAAACTTGAAAAACCTACGATAGCTCAAAACACACCGTGCCACGCGGCAAAGGAAACAATGTAGCACTAACTGATTCGTTTTATGATCGCGTGCGCAGCCATGGTGCTAGGTTAATGCGGTAATGGCTCAGTGGTTAAGACGTTCTGCAACTGAGCTGGAGCTCGCAGATTCGTTTTCTGAAATGTGAAGCCGCACCCTATTGAGGCGCATGAAATGAACAAAACAACAACAACAACAACAACAACAACAAAACATTGTATATAGGTATTCAGCGCTGGCCAGGAGGCGCTACAGCAATTTGATTGTTCCACTAAAACATGCTGAGGCCTTCTGATAGGGGCGCCAAGGAAATTACATGATATCTTGAACGATGACAGATGAGCGTCTACACCAACATTAGATAGCGCCCGCAGAATCTGACCAAGCTTTATCCATAACAATTTGCCTTTTTAAGAAGCACATGCGCTCACACGTCTGCCATCGCGTGGCTTCCAGAAAGTACTACACAATTCGCATTGCGCGCACAATCAGATTACAAAACAATCGCGAATCACGACGATCGAAACAAGCACGAACGAGACCAAACCAAGCAAACCAAACAAGCGGGAGCGAGAGCAGACGCGAGCAGACGACAGTACGAAACGAGCGGTCCGGCTGAGACCAGATACGAGTACGCATCGAGCGGTTGGACGGGTTCGCATGACAGCAGTTTCCCGCGATCGGGATTGATTTTCCCGGCCCTTTTGCTGCTTGTTCAAATAAATATTTTGTCGTCGATAAATTCCGCCACTCATGCCCTCAGAAATTCATTTTCTTGAGAAGCTAGCGTCTTTTAATGGCGCAGCATTCCCAGCAGAATGATGAAACCACTGCCACTAGTCGGTGGCGCTCAGTAGACGAAAGGAAATCCCTGGACGAGGGAAAGCCGTCACTGGCATGTTTTGGAGGAAACACTTGGACAAATGAGACATCCTCTGCACGGAAGCGGTTAACTTGCCTATACGAATGCCTTTCAACACATGAAACTTCTTTTGAGCCATGTATGTGTTCCGAACATCTTCTCTTTTTCTCCCTGCTCTCACTGCACCCTCATCCTCGTTTCCTAATCTAGGACAGCCCACAAATAGAATGCTGTTCCGGTCAACCAACCCAATATTTTTCTCTCTCGTCCCATCTCTCCCTGAGGTGCGACAATGCTCGAATGCCTTTGTTTAGTCTTGTTTCAAGAAATCTAGGACGAACGCATCTTGCATATATTTTTCTCCCCTTACCCTTCCCACCCAGTGTAGTGTTTCTCTTTTTCTGCCTCACTCCATACCCGCACACTTGCGCACATGTATGCCATGCACGTGCCTGTGTTAATGACAACAAACATCGCTTCCCATTGTCTACAGGATGCAGATAAGTTCCCTTAGTCCCCTCACCCGCGAAGAGGTTTCGTATCTGTATTTCCTCCGCTTCCTTCCCGCCTCCCGGAAATAGGAACGGTCCGGCATTCTTAATGCTCCACTATCCCTCTTCTAGCAAGTGGGCCTTCCCTTTTCCGGAACAAACAACCTTTACGCGAAGCGCTATTTTTTTCCTTCCCCTGAATCATTCCCGTTCTCCGCAGCTACCGGCCAGTGTAGGGTGTCTCTCCTTCTAAACAGAATCTCCGCTTTTTGTGAACGCAACGGACATCCTTTAGCCGTACACTGCAAGCAGGAGGGAACAAACCAAACGTGAAAAACCGTGGATTTAGTGAATGGAGAAGAGGAGGAGGGGTACATTTCATTTTCCCCTCACCGCGTCCTCGGGGTACTTTCTTGGGACCCGGAAGAGGAAGCAAAAAGGGATCGAAGTGGGAAGTGAGGGGGGAGGCTAGTTGCTGCTCTCTAGCTGTGGTAGTTACGAAAGAGCACAGAAGAAGGAACCGAGCCACGCCCTGGGATCCCTTCTTGTATTTTTCACTCTCTCTCTACAGCTTTCTTTTTTTCTTTCGCACCGTTCTCCATCTTGTTAATGCGAGCGGCGGGGCCGACGCCATGTGCCTGTCTGCCTGCCTGCCTGCCTGCCTGCCTGCCTGCCTGTATCGTCGTAATGGTATACGCGCGGCTGGGGTGCTAGAGCGCGAGTCACACCCGCTGACATCAGCGGTGGCGTACGCTAGTACGACCAGCCCCATCGGTTGGTGCAGGCTCTTCGCTTGCTAAGGAGAGTGCTATCTGTGCGCGCGGTTACACACACTTGACGCCGGAGATATCGGAAGTGAGGAGTCGTGCGTGGAGCGCGAGAAATCCGGAGAAGAAAGTTCTGCGAGAAGAGGTCCTTCTGCAGCCTCGTCGATACGACTGATCAGAAAGAAGAGAGAGAGGGAGAGAGAGAGGGGGAGGGAGAGAGGAGGGAGGGAGGGAGGGAGGGAATACGACGCGAAAACGCGAAAGAAAATGAGGCTTCTAGACGGAGTGTGAAAAGAGGGATTGCGGATCGCCCGGAGTTTCCTTTTTCTCCCGCGCAGAAGACGTGGAATCACATCTGCGCGCTGCGAGCCTCGGAGGCAGGTTATTCGGCTTCGGGGAAAAGAACGAGTGGGAGAACAAAGACGAAACGCTGAGAGCCGAAACTTGGCAGGTCTTTTGCAGCCCAGGTGCTTGTATAATGGAACCTGCTCGGGGACGTAAGAAAGGTGGTGGGAGCTTGCTCGATCTTTTTCGGCAGGGGCCGTAAAACTGTGCCACCTTGATGTGAGCGATCCTGATGGCCGTTAGCGTACGTGTTCATTTTGTTTTCTTCCTTTTTGTGTTTAAGTGTGCCTGCGTGTGTGTGTGTGTGTGTGTGTGTGTGTGTGTGTGCGTGTGTGTGTGTGTGTGCGTGTGTGTGTGTGTGCGTGTGCGTGTGTGTGTGTGTGTGTGCGTGTGTGTGTGTGTGTGCGTGCGTGCGTGCGTGTGTACTCCTTTCTTTCGCCATTTCTGTATATTCGTTAGACAATCAAATGGTACGGAACAGCTGTCATCAAAAGCTACCAACATGTAAAATATGGTCAAATACATCAAATCCGACAGATAGCTCAGTCTATTTTCTGGTGTACTGAAGGACGCCTGAAAATAATCCAACACAACATAGAGGAGGGAGGGGAGGAGTGATGGCATATTAAATATTGTTATTTTTCATCAGTAAGCCTCTACTATGTACTTGCGCTATTACTCTGTGTGCTCGTTCCCTGGCTCTGCCGAATCACTGAGGTGATCACCAGCTACCCCTAACATTACCACCTGCCTCAATGAAACTTATTGCACCGTACTTCTACCGTTGTGTTATTTTCTTCGAAATCTTAAGCTCTCTCCCTGGCTTTCACTATCCTAGATGTGAAAGAGCGAGGTCTTTTGAAAACTTAGAAAGTAAGGCAACTAAGCTCCTTGCATATGATTGATTATTTGAACTACTAACTACAAACGAGTACTCCCCGCTGACAGTTTCTACACCATTTGTGTCTCCTTTTGCAGCCCACCGCTGAAACCGAACAAAAGCTTATCTGCGACGGACGTATCCTGTTCCCCACACCGCCCGGTCTTCGACAGATGCACCCGCTTCTGACACCTTCCTGTCGCCATCCACTGAGTGAATGGTAAGCCCGTTATGCTTTTACGCCCATCCGCAGGGAATGTGTGGAAGATGCGACGCAACGGATGCTGCATAACTGCGGCTCCGCACAAAGACGCTTTCAAACGCTGCCTTCATGTCACGACGCACATTAATTCGCTATTTCAACAAGGCAGGAGAGTGATTCTAGCCTTTTAAAAAATATGAGCAATACTGTACAGTAAAAATTAGAGCAGGAGTACAAAACGCGCGAATTTTTGAGCATTTCTCCCCGAGAACGCAACCATAAGTGCGAATTCCGCTTTTCTTTTTTTTCTTTTTTTTTTGCGTTTTAGTTGCCCCTGCAATTTCTGGCTATAACCCATGCCTGCAATAAAGCTCTTCTTATTTTAGCAAGCGCGTTCTTTTCTCGATGGACAATGCCAGGAGCGGGTTTAATGACATTGTATAGAAACGGATCAGCAGGGGCCTAACAAGAGACGTCTCTTCGTTAGGAGAATTTTCTTGCCCTGACGAAGTCAGGCGGAAAATTTGGCCTCGAGACCTCTCTTGTTCAATCACTATAGAAAACTTCAAACCTACAGCTTTGTCTGAACCTCTGTATTATGTTTTTTTTAGTAGACTGTAAATGTTTTGCGCTGTGCCACATAACCGTGTGCGCAATCAATGAAAGAAAGACAAAAGAGAAAAAAAAAAGGGAGATGCGTTGTCCGCGGCTATGCAGCAATCGCAGGAGCCACGCTTCGATGTCGCTCTCGTTATCCTGGGTCACGCGTTGCTTCACACGTGGAACACGTGCTCGGGATACATAGAATTTCTTTACTAGCACCAGTGGGCGTGACTGGTTTCGTGACACCGCTTTGTTCGTTGAAGACCGTTTTTATTACGAGCGCGTTCAGCTTCATTTCCTCTTATCTTTTTGTTTCGGCGTAGGACTTCTTTACGACACTCTTCGACAGCGGGTAGTTCGTATATCTAGTGAATTGTCGCACTATTTCTGTCCTATTGTAGCTTCATGGGTATAAGGCGGGTTAATGCGCAGTACCACTAAAATATGTGGCAGTGTAGTTAAAGCCGTGTCCCGCGGCGCTGTCGGCATCCACGTGGCCCCATCCTTGTCGCGTCTCGAAGAGAAAGGGGTCAGACAAAAACAATGCCTATAGGTTAACTGTAGGCAAAAAAACAACAACAACAAGAAACTTGGTACCCTCAACAGTAGTGTGTAGCATTTCTATCGACACTCCATAGATCGTAGATATCCATTTTAATAGGGTAATACCCCTAAAGTTGGGGACAGATTGTGTACGTCTGAATTATTCACAAACCATTCTTCTTCTTCTTCTTCTTCTTCTTCTTCAGTGAACCATACCCGTGTGTCGGTCATGGTGCAGCTTTAAATTGCCGCTACAGTCCATGTTGGGCAATCGGTGAAAGCAGCGCACACTACTCGGTGTCGTGCGCACTGGCATTCGCTTGCACAAGGGTCATTTCGTCTTCAGCGAAATGAGCTTCCCACTTCTCCCCTCCCCGTCTCATTTGGCGTCGCTTGTCCCCGTGATTAATGTTCCGTAAAACCACGTCGTTCTCTCCACACCGCAGTTTCGTTTGTTGCGTCAGCGCTGAACACACTGCGTACCGACCCCTCGTGGTATGGTCCCGTATAAGTGTCGTTCGTCTGGAACACTGCACACTCCCTCATTTATTCTTCATCAGTTGTGAGGCCGACTGCTTCGCCGAGAGCTTCACTGCGACGACCTTCCTGGTTTCAAAGGTGCTCAGACGCAGCATAGTAAAGTTGCAGACTTGAGACATCATTACCTAGCACGAAAAAGACATCGGACGGCAGCGAGAACTACACAGTACAGAACGCTATAGCGTTCTATGCTGTGCGCTTCTCGCTGTCGCCCAATGTCTTTTTTGCGCTAGTTAATGATGACTCGAGTCTGTAATAAGCACCAAGCAGCTAGCTGTCTTCCCTTAACGAGGTTTCTTATTCCTCAGCTTAGTAATGTATTCTCGCCACTTCCCACGCAGTTGCGTGACAGACCACGGGTGCGTCTTACGATTATTCGATCTATTTCGCTCTTTACTATGTTAACATATTAAAATCCCCGCAGCCGCTTGTACTTCGTAGGGGAGTCCACCGGAATTACCGCTGGTTAACCTCCTAGCATTTCTTCAGTTCTTTGTCTCGTTGCTGAACTCTTGACCGGGCATCATATCAGCGAAGGGAGCCATATTAAAGCTCTCTTGGATTTCTCAAACACATACTAAGATTAAAGGCTGTGAATGGGTTCTCCAAACACGAACGTGCGTTCCGCCGCAACTTACAACATGTCCTCCTCAGCACAACTCATCTTCTCCTTTTTCTCCTCTTCCCCTTCCCTCTGAGTAGAGTAGCAGGCTAGAGGGCTGTTAAGTAAGGCGGACTCCTCTGATTTTTCTCAAAGGAACTCTCTCTCTCTCTCTCTCTCTCTCTCTGCCTGCCTCACTCACATTTTCCTACTTAACCACCCGGACATCTTCATTTAGGCCCCACTAAGGGGCTCTAATTAGGGACATTATGCTTACAGCTAAAACAAAGGACGCTCTCGTCTGGTGGTGCAACTGCCATTTGGTATCACGCAAGCACGTCTAGGGCGTAATGGTATAACTCCCACGTTCCGCGTCCGCAGGCCAATTTGAAGAAGTTCAGCATGCGTGCCGCAACTCCTCCGAGTAGCAGCTGGCACGCAGCTTTATTAATCCTTGCTCAATTTTAGAGCCATTTACGTGGCCGGCGAAACCCAGCCCTATCCGAGGTGGTAGGTACTCTCGCTCTGAAGCTTAGCCACACACGAGAACTCGCACTTATACAGCTCTGAATTGGAGCACTTACTCGAATCGCAAACTTTCCGGGGACTTGTAGGGCGTCGCGGGCGTGTACACCCTAACCAGTTCGAACCTTTCCATGTTATTTGAGAAAGGTTCTGGTTACCGAAACTGCGGTACTGTTGTAATAGGGGGTTCCCTCGTCAAGGAATATGCCGGCTTTTGGGAAGTTTGGCCTTTCCACAGCAAGCCTTCATTGTGGCGGTTCGGCGGTAAATGGCAACCTGCTGTATACGATAGGAATACCGTTGTAATGTAGTTTGTTGAAGGGGGCTTTTTCAGTTCGTTCTATACCAGCTTTCCAAAACTTTCTTCAATAAAGAAAAGCGAGATGAAAGTACAGAGAATTTTTGTGACCTGGGCGCGTAACCTCGAATCGAGACGCGCACTGTTGAGTTCGTGCATGAAGGCGCTGACTGCCTCTTATATGAGTTAGCCTCTTATATGAGTTAGCCTCTTATATGAGTTAGACCGAAGCGCGCCCAAGACGCCGACACAGAAAGGAAGTAGACCGGACACGACAAGCGCTGTCCTGTCTACTTCCTTTCTGTGTCCGCGTCTCAGGTGCGCTTCAATTTAACTCAGTTATGAACGTCAACTCTATCCAACCATGAACTATCCCAACTCACCATCTTACTGAAGCCTCTAAACCGCCGGGTCTATGTAGCGCTTACGCGGTTCGTTTTTGTTCGTTTGCTTTATTGACGGCGAGTTAAAACGCTCTTTGAGTGTTTTATATGTGTATTCGAAAAACCCCTTGGATTAAAATGTCGTTCAAAAGCCTATTCAAAGCTTGGTTCTAGCCTGCCGCGGCCGCCGTGACCGGCATTCGATCCCGCGACCTTCGTGGCTTCTAGATCTATAGGTGGCACCCTTGAGAAGCACCACTGTAAAGAAGTGTTTTTCAGCGCACATCAGTAATTGATTGATTACTGTCGTTTAACATCCTAACTTAACACTGAGGCTATGAGAGACACCGCAGTGGAGGTCTTCGGAATAATTTCGAACAACTGGGCTTCTCTAGACGCTCTTTAATCCAAGTTCACGAGAGTTCCCTTTTTCTTTTTTCATTTCGGCCCCATCGATGTACACCCGCTGCGGCCGCGTATCGAACCCGTAACTTGACACTCGGCAGCAAAACGCGGTGTACAAACTGAGCCATCTTCGTGAGGGGTCAGCGCCACGACGGTGCTTCTCCGTGGCGCTCTCCTTTCGGTGCCCCGCACGTACCACGCACGGGCTCGCGCGTCGGTAAATTGTTGGGACAGGTACGGCTGTCCGAGAAGAGGCTCGATCGCGGAAGGGACGAAGCGAAGGGGAGAGGCGGGCAACGTGCAAGTTTTGCTCTATCGACCGGAGGGTGGCCGTCCAAGAGGGGGCAGCGGCCGTCCGGACGACCAGCCGGCCAGCAATCCAGCGGTCGATACCGTTTCCGCTTATTAATGCCCCCGCGCCGAGAGGGAGATTCCCAACGCGCACGGCATGGCGTGGGGGCCATGTCGGCCAACGGTGGCTCAGCGCGTGCTTGGTTCCCAGCGGTGTTTCCGTACCGACACGGGCCTACGATGCCATGCTGTCGGTGTCGATGCTGAAGCGCGTTTCGCTCCACGCGTCGAACCGGCGCTGCCTCTCCCAATTTCTGTGGCATTCGTGCACGAGCGTTGTGTGCGTGACGCCAATGGTTTGACCCTGAATGGACGTTCGTGCCAACCCCCCCCCCCCCCCAACCCAAACCTCCCCCGCCCGCAACCCTCGTCTTCTACGGTTCTCTTCTGGAGGTATTGAAGAATAGCGGCTGAGTCTCGTCAGCGCAGCGTGTCCATTTCATTCTTGCTTTACGTCTCTTGCCTTTCTTTTTTTTGATGCCCATTATGCGAAAAAAAAAAAAAAAAGAAAACGCGGTAGATAGGCTGAAGGATCGTTTCTCACGCGAGAGTACGTGAGCGTGTCTGGAGCATCTCTTATCTTTTATTTTCGCGTCTTGTGCTCACATAGTTTGCGAACTTTCGTGACGCTTTCCTTCTTTCATATTGAATTTTGTTTTCCGCGGAATTCTTTAGAAGGCGAGCCGAATGAAGGAAAAATTCGGGATTGATGCCTGAGATAAGTTTCGCGAGCTTCTCGCGGAAAAACTTCGCAAAAAATCTCGTCTCCCCGCCTGAGTGGTTTTCTTTCGCTATTCGTTTTCTAATGTCTGGCCACCGTGAACCAGCGCGGTTCCAATCAAGCTTTAATCTCTAGAGGAAGGGTGGCGAATGCAGAGCGTACAGGAAACTGAGGCGTACGACCTCGTATAATTGAGCTGCCCAGCGCATATATAATGCTGCAGCTGAGACATCTCGTAATAGCCATAAATGGCAGCTGGCAAAATGTGGTCCGACAAACTACATTACCACTTTATCTTTTGCCTTAAGTTTTATTATCCGGCAACTTCCTTGAAAAATAATTAATGCGAGCTGTTCAGGAGCAGATATTCAAAGTTTTGGATTGACTACTGTCGTGCCTGAAGTTTGCCGTGAAAATCAGTGAATTTGGCGCCGCCAGACTTCTTCGGTGCAAACGAGGTCAGGATTTGTTTCGCCTTCTCTCATTTCAATCATATGGAAATTTAAAATATGGACTGTGTTCTGGGGTCTAAGTTTCTGCGACTGAGATTCGAGATTGAGGCTGCAGATAAGGTTCTTTGTTGTCCACTGCGAACACTGGCCTGCTTGAACCTTAAAAAGCCTCGACAACGGGTCGGTGCGCTGCAGTTCCTGAGAGGCCGTGCACCGGTTTCTTATCCTGCTGCACACCAGCGTCTTCAGCGGTCCGCAATACCATCTCGAGGGGAACGGCAATGACTCTGTCGAGGTACAATTTTCGTAGAACTTAAGAATGCTTGTTCACGGATTTTCGCTCGGGTGTCTTTTCATGGAGCACGTTTGTTTGTCTTCCTCATTTTTAAGCGTGCTCATCCTATACGAAGTGCGGTTGACGAATGAAGGTGTCACGGAGGCGCCGTACGAAGACACTTGAAAGCCGAAACTTCTTCTTCCTTTTTTTTTTCTGCGTGCGGACTTTGAGCAAGTGTGCAACAAAAGAGAGAGAAACAATGCCGTGACACTTATGAGGAAAATATTGCGCAACATTTTTTTTTTCTTTTTGCTACTTATAATCGTCACTTTTTCAACATAGTATTGCTGCGCGTCACCAATTTTATTTCGCAAATACATTTGCGAGCAATGCTTTAGAGACCATGGCATCCGGAAAAAAAGAAGTAATAATAATGATAGTAACAACATCTTTTAGTATAGCTCTGCACTCGCGAGCAAAGCCTTGGAGACCACAAAGGCCATTTTGTGCAAACCACAAATTAAAAAAAAAATAAAGAAAGAAGTCCGCTTAGTCATGAGCTGAAGTCAATTGGTACAGTCCGCATGCGTCTGTCAGACCAATGCAATGAGTTACACATTGCGTGGCTGTGCTAGAAGAAATTAGTTATTTTTGCTGATGCCGTGGTCTTTAAACATTTGTTCGCAAGTGTACCTTCTGAAAGCAGTAAAAGCAATCATCTAGCAGAACAGTCATGTCGCTTTCCTCACATTTTATCACTCCGCTTTTTGTACGTTCCATTCCTCATCATTTCGTTTTTATTTACTTATGATACGTTGCTGTTAGCGTTTATTCCTATGGCTATTCGGTCATCTGGGACAACAGTTACCCGCACTTGCATTCATATTTTTCGTCGCCTCCTGGCAAGCTGGCTTTCCCACAGCATTGTAATGACAGAGGCAAAGTAAGCTTTACAAAAAAAAAAAAAAAAACTCTTCTTGAGGGGGAGATGCGTTGTGTAGCAAAGAGAGAGGAAGAGAGAGGGAAATAGTCTAATGAAAGGGGAAGGTGACAGTCTTGCTGTACGGAGGGCTTGCTCCTTCGCGGGGGATGATTGAAATTGCATGAAGATGACCAAGAACATAAATAAAAAACAAAATTTATAGAAATACTAGGAGTAAATAAACAAATGAATCAATTTGCGCATATGAAAACGAGGTTACACATTGTCTATAAGTTATTACTGGCGTAAAAATAACAGCGGGGCCTTCGTGGGTAGAATTGTACAGCAGATACATGTCACAGTACTAACATACGTAATCACGTATAAGCAGTAAGTAGACCGCCCAAATTTTTGCATAGCTGCACATCGGCCTTCCATAATCGAAGACTGCAGCATGTCACGTGATCATCGTAGGCAGGTAGGCCTACGGTAATAGCCCCAAATAAACTTTACTTGGCGTACACGCGGAATGAAACAGTTTTAAGGGGGCGAAACGCAATTCACAAGCAGAGTCGACCAAAGTCATTGATATGCTCACCCATTACATATAATTTGTCTTGTGCTGAACGAATGCATCACCCCATCTCTCTGGAGTAAGCTTAGTTTGAAGCTTCATAATTGTAGATACGTAGCAAGAAAACTACGCAAGCATGCCACCGACATGACCGCACACATTGTATTTGGCCGCGACTGGCTTCCTGTCATGCGGTCTGCTTGAGTGTCATCAGGAGCTTTTTTCCCTTCCTCTGGACGCGATGCTTGGTTCCCTGGACGCAATGCTGGGAGGCACACTGCAGTGATCAAGATAACTGTTCATCTGCGTCTCACACAAATGATCTCCGTCGACCGCAATCGGACCAAAACACATCCCACGATCGGGTATGTCCGTTAGTTTTGCAACTGACCGGCTCCGTTCACCCGACGTTCACCCGACGGTCGGGACAATTGTTCCGCCTGGGCTTCTCTTTCAGCAACACAAAAGAGACGCACGTCACCACGTGTCTGACAAACACGGCCAGCCCGTGACGTCCGTACGCGCCGAGCTCTCGTTTTGCTTTTTGTTCGCCATTTTCCCGCACATGCGTATGGTCGCCTTCTCAGGACAGTCAGAAAGCTGCATCTTGGACGCATGCGAGCTCGGTGATTTTGCGTGGGAGAGGCGGGCTCTCGACCCATTTACTCGTGCCCACGCAAGCGCGCAGCAAAAAAAAAAAAAAAAAGAAAGGAGCATTTGTGTGAGAGAGAAAGAGGAATGCGGGGGCGTCAACCGGAAAAAAAAGTCTGGCTTCCTGGGGTGGTATTCTGTAAAAGTCCACCTAGTGGACTGTCCATTTCGGCTACTGCTGATTGGCTAGGGCCGCTCGTCTCCTCCTCCGCTTTACAGCTGCATCTAATCAGCAGTGGCCGAAATGGACAGTCCACTAGGTGGACTCTTACAGAATACCCCCCCCCCCCCCTGCTCTACACTAGGTGACTGTGGAAGAGAGGTGGATAGAATAGAGATAAAAGATAAGATAGTGAGCGAAAATGAGGATGAACCAGTGCGACCATGCAAGGACAAAAAAGTGAACGTTTACCAGAGGCCAAGGAGGAGGAATGAAGCAGGAATAAATGGAAAGACAGGGAGATTAGCCAGTTCTCAGACCGACTGGCTTCCCTGTGTTGGAGAAAGGGGTTAAGGTTAATAAAGTATAACAGAAAATAAATGTCACAAAAAAAGGAAAAAAGAGGACAAACGTTGCGCTTGAAAGCAAAGCTGACGATAAATGTGCCAGTGCGCCATCTCTTGACCCTATCAGAAAGAGAAACAGCGTTCTGTTAGAATGTAATTTATAGTCTCTTACACTTCTGGACGCGCACTTGGGCCTAGGAAGGGAATTACACAAAGCTGGCGTTCTTGCAATAAGAAACATTTGGCAGTCAAAGCTTGTCCTGTGTTGCGTCTTTTGTTCGTTGTCTTCGTTCAATTGTGTTCTTTCAGCTCAAGTTGAAGATGGACTGAATAGACCTCGCCAAGATAATGTTTACGTAAAGAGACTGGCTCTACGGTTTCATCACTTTTCTTTTCAAGCAAGCGCTGCGTCCCATGGCTTTGCTCGAGGCAACCTCGGACGACTCGCTGTAAAAGAGGCGGCTGGTGTTGCTGCGCCTGAGGCAAAATTTTGGCCGCGGCTGTTCCTAGCGAAATGCACTGGATGTAATCAGCGCTTGCCCTGAGGCACCACAGCAGTATGAGTGGGCTGGCACCGAGCGGTAGGGCGGTCATGGAAATGGCACGACACTTTGAACGATAGCAGAAGCACGCCTGCATCATTGTTTGCCACTGACCTCTACTCTGTTTTGCTGGATGCCGCTTCGCCGCTCGACGAGTAGGGCGCAGGTGAAGCCGGCGTAAGTGCGGTGTCGTGCGCCGGCTTGTCGTAGAAACAGGGAGTACGCGGAACTTACTAGGCCATGCGGTCAGATAATGTTGCAGCCTTAACAATTTCTCTTCGTTGTTTTCCGCGTTTTAGGAGGTGTTGGTGTTTCTACATTTCTGGTGAAAGCTTTTACGATAATCTGAACTCGTGTGTGATAGTTCTTTTTTTTTTCTTACATAGAGCGTTTTCTCAATCACCAGTGTTACCAGCGCCCGTCACTCATGTTAGCCACGCTGTCGGTGCTGCGACGGAAAATTCTGGGTGTCTTCCCGAAAGCTCTCTCTCTCGCCTGCTTCGGTAGCTTACGGTGCAACAGGCAGGTATTTAAGGGAAAATAAAAACAAGAAATGCCGAAATCTCGTGCGGCGCGAGGTAGCACTGCAAAGTCGCGAAGCGCCAGCTTCCGGGACAAGGCTGGGTTCAGTCAAGGGTGCTTGATGTGCTATCCAGCCTTTACATAGTGGAGATCAGTGGCCAACCCCACTGATTTCTACTATATTTTGGGGTTCGCTTTAGCGGGATGCGTTCTGCTTAAAGAGAGAGAGAAAGATAAACGGGATGGGAAAGGCAGAGAGGTTAACCGGATGAGATTCTTGCTTGCTACCCTGCACTGGGGGAATGGTAAGGGGAAATGAACTACGGAAAAAACAGCTGAGAGAAAAAGCGAACTAACGGGAAAAAATGTAAAGAAGGTCGTGAACGTCCATGAGAATTACAGCCTCTCCAATAGGCCACTTGAACATAAAAATTTCAAGAGTGCCTTCACTGTCTTGAGGTGTGACGACCGTATAGGTCGGCGTTCCAGGACTGCGTTCCAAAACGGCTGGTCGTCAAGACGTGCCAGCGTGGTCGCGAGTAACTGCCTGTGGGCGCTGTATCGGGGACAATGACAAAGAACGTGTTCGATAGTTTCCTCGGCGCCGCAGTAGTCACACGCAGTGCTATCCTCCCATCCGATGCGGAAAGCAAACAACTTCGTAAATGCGACGCCAAGCTACAATCGGCAAAGTACCGTTGTGTCGGGCCGGTATAGTCCAGGTGGAGGCTGAAGTTGCAGACAGGAGTCCAGTCGATTAAGACGTGTGTGCTGAAAACTAGGTGCGTTCCACAACGATTGTAAGACATCATAAGAAAGCACTCGAAGTTGCGCTGCTGCATCTGTTCTTGACAGCGGGATGGGCTTCTGCACGCCGTTATCGTGAGCAGATCGAGAAGCTTCATCGGCCTGTTCACCACCCATTATGCCTCAGTGGCTAGGGAGCCATTGAAATGTGACGTCGTGTCCTTGCTCGACGAGGCAATGAAGGAGCTCGCGAATTTGTAGCACTAGTTATTCGGAGGGTCCACGGCCTAAGGCGGAAAGCAAGCAATGTAGAGCTCCCCGCTGAAGAATGCTCCACTTTTGAGGTGGTTCCTGCTAAGGTTTTTTACTCGACCATAGAGGCGTTGTAAAGAGTGCAGGCGCTGCTGTGTTCTAGCAAGCCGGCGGCTCGTCAAGTCGGAAGCTGGACACACGTACCTCGAGGAGAGCGCCGAACTTACTGACACTAAATTGTAGCACGTGCCACTGAAAACTGTTTACTCCGCTCGCTAGTCTGCATCTTACGGCACTGCTGTTGGAAGTCAAGGTTTCAGCGCTGGTTGGCCACAGTGTGCTGGAAAGACGCAACCGGCACTGCCCTCGCGAAGTTTGATATGTACGCACCGAGCTGTGTGACCGTGAAAAGCTGAAGCAATTAATAAACCAAATAATAATCTGAAACCGGTACGGGTAATACGTACTATCCCTGCAGTCATGTTTCTTTTTCTTTTTATTCTTTCCTTTTTTCATAAGCGAATCTTGCTTTGCTTTTTCCCGCCACTTTCCTTGCACAGCTGTCTGGTCGAGGAAACTACGTCCATCCCGCAGACAGCGTGGGTAATCAATGCAACTTTGGAGCTAATCGAAGTGTTTCAATGTCGTTCGTAACGTGCGCCCATCCTGGAAGCAGCGCAAAGTCACAGCACCTACGAACCTCAGAGCATTAACCAACAGAGACAATCAGTAAGTGTTCCGGGGCATCGTATCCAAGCCCATCTACTGGGCCTCTATCTCTTGACTTTGACATACATCATCTGATAACTTCTTCCCGATTTGTTCTGAAAGGATGTAGGCACAGTGAAATACCAACTGACCCAATGCAGTGTCATTCGCCTGCATAATTTTGTTTTCACCATAAATAGATTCATTAAGTAGTCAAAGTTTTGAAACGTTCTTAAGAATAACCAAACTTGCTATCCGCACAATCTTACACTATTTATCTTATCTTTCTTTTGTTTTCATGAAACTCGCAATATCAGAAAAGGTAGCGGGAAGCTCTAATTAGCAAATTACGGAATGAATCAGTATTTCCACTGATACCTAAATCGCAAGGCAACACATAACGAAGCACACTTCTCTATTAGTGCATTGCGTTATCTTTTTTTTTTTTTTGTGGGGTTTTACATGCCAAAAGCACTGTCTGATTATGATGCACGCCGTAGTGGAGGACCACCTGGGGTTCTTTAACGTGCACTCAAATCTAAGTACACGGGTGTTTTCGCATTTCATCCCCATCGGAATGCGGTCGCCGGGGCCGGGATTCGATCCCTCCAACTCTTGCTCAGCAGCCCAACACCATAGCCACTGAGCAACCACGGCGGATAATGCGTTGCGTATGCGGCAACATAATTCCATATGCTTCCCATATAATTCCGATGGCGTTCACGCAGAGCCCATGCGGCATTCACACAAAATCTGTACGAGTGGTGGGGAAAGCTTGCGGTAAATATATGGAATTACCAGACCGTACATCGAGGCGTTCCAGTAAGTATGATTGTTTCAGCTAATAAAGAGAGCGAACAAAGAACGAGATTGTTTGCGTGCTGCATCTTTAGCAAATAGATTACGCACTGTTTTTACGTCCAACCCAACATTCATGTTGTTATCCCATTGCTCTGAACGATTGGCGGAGGAAGGTCCCACGCGTTGCGGCGAAACAAACTTCGCGAAACAACAGCAACAAAAATAGTTTCACGTTTGGTTACGACAGCGTCAGCTTTCGTGACCTTTCATGGAACAAAAACGTAGCGAAAAATAAATCCATCCATGTCATTGACTTCAGAAGGAAACCCTCAGCAAGTCGCTGCTAATTTTTTTCCCCTCGCCACGGTGAGTTAATTAAATGCCAACGCCGTCGGGGACGGAGAAGCCATACACCTGTTTCAGCACTCACGTGGTGAGTGTTGGTGACACAATGAAGGAACTGTCCAGCACTCGGGGAAGAGGGAGAGGGCGAGGCGGCGTGCGCGGCTATCGAGTGACCGTCCCGTTAATATTGAAGCCGGCGGTGGCGGCGCTATCGCCGGGGCCGCCTGGCGATATAACTCGGAGCAGCGAGGGCCGACGAACAACGCGAAGAGCAATAAACGAAAACTTTCTTCTGAAGTGTGCTTCACTCGTTCTGCGCTTATCTGATTGCGCTGGCTTCCAATTAAATCTGACGCGTCTCCTGGGTTCGATTGGACGCGAGCCAATCCACTGAGTGGCGCGAACTCCGCACAGCAAAAGAACACTCGTGTGTCTCATCGTCCCTTTGTGTTAAAAAAAAATATCGCATATGTGAAACTGCCTACAGGTTTAGCGTTTCTTCATATAGTAGGGACTTATTTTTCGAGATTGAGAAGACGTAATAAGTTGATGCGCCAGCCTTTTTCTTCATGAGGTTCTTCCTTTCTTTTTTTCTTGAATATAAAGCAGACTAACATTATATCTTCGGGTGGACAATGAAATAATTGCGCTCGTACCTCTATAGTGAAGCTCCTAGCTAAAGCCAACTCTCTGTGCTTTGATTTTCTTGAGCTGAAAACTTCCGCCGCGTGACGTTCTCGCGAAACGCTGTCTCTTGAAAAAATAAAAATAAAACATGCGAGTGGCATTGCGAGTAAAATTATCGCGGGCGTCATTCTGGAGTTTTGCTAGTCTTCCAAATGAACAAAGACCCAGTGACGTGAATGAATTTGACACTTTAGAACTGTAGATTTTTTATATCCGTGGGCAGCTCCAGCATTCCTGCACCTGCATTTTCTTTCATGCCTCCGTCGCCCTGGTTGATGTGGGCATGAAAAACTGGATACACTCCGCAAGAAAAATGAACGGATCTTATTCTCTCTTTAAATTCATGTTTTTGGAAGCGTCATTGATGCAGTACAGCAGGAACGATTTTCGCGCAGCCTATCGTACGAATTGCGTACACCGTATTCAAATAGCCTTTTTTTTATTGATATGATATAAGGAGATACTGACGCACAATTTAAGGCGCCGGCTACTCTTGAATGGTTCTATCTTACAACATACAGGGTTCAAGATTACATATCAAATAACCTTTTCCCACAAGCACCAAGACTTGTCACGCACTGTTTTCACTATATAAGACTACGACGTAAGAAACACATGGTACGTACAATATACAAGTTAAATGTCTCCACGGTTCTGTAGAAAAAAAAGGTTTCAAAAATTTAGCCTTAACTACTTCAGCTTAAGATGTATTGAAATCGAGATAGAAATGCAAAATATTTTCACACAAATAACGGCGGATACACGTGACCAGTAATGCTGTTGTACAACGCTGATACCGTAGCCAGAAGTACGGTGTTGTCATGCGCGAAACACGGTTGGCGATTCGACAAATGGCTCACGAAACAAGCGGCGAGATGTAGCACACGCAAAAAAATAAGAGTCTGCAGCGAACAAAAGCAAAACGATGTGAACGAGGACCTGAATCAAAACAAGTGCAAGTTTATGAACATCAACGATTGCGTAAAACCCACCCTAAAAAGCATGAACGCAAAGAAAATAAGATTTTAGGATAACTAGCCAACAAACCAAACTTCTTAACGACATCGTGACCTGATAATATTTGTCAAAAAATAAAAAAGGAGATAGTTCTAAGTTTGCGGTACACTGATACATGCAAACAATGCGAAAGGCATAAGCATGCAGAAACATAAGGTATTGTCTTACAAGCAAATTATTCGGGATTCACAGTACGCAAAAACGCAAAGTAGTGTCTATTATAGCAAATCAAGCGAAAGGAATAGAATACAGAAGCAAAGAATACTTCCTAGTATGCAAATAATACGGAAAGCATAGAGGGCAGCAACACAAAATATTATCTCGTGTACATACATACGTATATATAGTAATGTAGGCGCACACTATGACAACGTCTTTAAAACGCCAGTTCTTTTTCTTTTCTATTGAATAAACTTAAGGAGAGGTTGGTGCCTATGTGTGAAGCCGGCTACTCCTCTTCTCTTACGTGTATAGTTATCGTCGAAAAGTAAGTTGTCAACTACTACCAAACTGGACTAACAAACACACGAATGAACATTCGATTACCAGGTCTCAGTATACTGCAATATAAACAAACGTTCGCGCAGCAGAAGAATTGTTCTCGTGTTTTTAGGTAAGCGTAAAAAACCGAGCGCCAAAACGGAGTAGCGCGTCAGAGAGAAAGCCACGGCGTGAAATGTTTTGCCCGTCTTCGTCGGCCAGGCTCCAGTGTAGTCTGGTTGCTGCGCGCAATAATATCGCAATGCCGGGCGCTGCAGCCAACGGTGAGGGGTGTTGGCCGTGCGAGACGCATCCGAGGCCGGTGCCGATCGCACAAGCGGGAGTGGCTGGCGTGTTTTATTCAGTGGGATAGCCGGCCGCTGGTAGTGCAGTATACATAAACTTGCCGTCGCCACGCTCTCGCTCGCCGCCGTGTGCAGAAACGTGCGCCGTCTCGTTAGTCTTTGTTGTTGTTGTTGCTTTGTTGTTTTCGTTTGTTCTCGCACGTTTTCGACGCATTACCTTCTAACCCCCGCCTCATTCACCTCTTTCTTTTTTATTTCTTTATTTATTTCGTCCCCCAGCTGTGAGTCACTGTCTGCTCTTTGTTCGCAGTTCCATTGTACGAGTGTATCGCTTTGTTCCCTCCTCTCTCTTCCTCTTTCGATTTTCGGTCAAAAGACGTCGCCGATAGTCAGTTCTGCCTGTGAAAGTTGAAGCGGCACTTCCATTTCCGTAGCAGCGACGGATTGGTTTCCTTCCAAAGGCGAAAGAGAAAGAACGCCCCGAGGCTACGATGCCATGGAGGTCTCTCTATAGTTGTCATATCTGTAATCCTTTCACGGTGTTTCTTGGTTTTCGTCGTTGCATAGCAGCACGATGGGGTCTCTTTTTCGCCCACTGATTGTTTAGGCTTTTTGTGCGTTAATCCTTACATCTGTTTGCTTAAATAGAAACAAGCTCGTTTCATCTCTGTCTTGCAATCTTGCTTGATTGCTTGTTTGTTTGGTTCTACACGTTTGCCTTCTCGCGTGTGTGAGTGTGTGGTGTAGTGAAATATAGGAAATAAGCAGCCACGCTCATTGTTATAGATTTGCCGATCGCGTCAGGTAGTCGTTTACAGTTCGAAACTATCTGCCGTGTGCCAGTCTACCTACAGACCACAAACTATTTCCCAGTCTGCCGTACAGCCAGAGGCTGTACCGCAGACTGGGAAAGCGTATATAAGATATTTAAAGGGCCGTTTTCGCTTGAAGAAAGAATGAATGGAGACTATCGAGACAGCGTGCGAAAACAAACAGAAAAAGCAAGGATGCTAACCAGAAAGACGTCTGGTTGGCGATCCTGCGTCTGGTGAAGGAATAACTTGGAGTAGAGAGGGAGAGAGAGAGAGAAAAGACTTAGTGAATGTGGTACGCGTTCCTATGGCAACGCGCAAGGGCCCTAGCACAAGCCGGTCGTTATCCAAGAAGTACAGAAGTAGCCTTCACTGTAATCTGGTCCGATGAGCTATAGGCACAAGGTTCCACCGGCGTCTGCCGTGGCAGTAGACTATCGTCTAGTCGTCTTAATGAATCGATGTGTATTCAACGTGTATCAAACCGAGAATAGTGACACACCAAGTATTCGACGTTTTCTTCGCAGCCACAGACATTGCGCGCAGTACATTCCAAGCGCTGCTGGATGAGCTTTCGTGAAGGCAACCGGCGCACAATAGACGTCTCGCTTCGGTGCAATCCTGGCGGAAGTCGGAGTTGCACCGACGGGTTTAGGCTATGCCCAGTATAGTACGCCCTACAGTTCCATATTCCACTCGGCTAACAAGAGGGTACCTTCAGGTTTCACCATCTGGAAAGGAAAGAAATAAGGCAAGAAATAGTAATTACATAAGCCATAATTACATATAATCAGTAATTACATATACACTTCTACTGGGCTGGCACAATACGCTTAGCTGCCTATTCAACTTTGTGTCCTATCAAAGTTTAATAAATTAGAGTGGTTAGCAAGAATGGTCGCCACAGGGCAGGGCGAGGCGCCATGACGTCGCCAGCTGGAGTCTTCTTGATGAATGGCGTAGAGTTCCGCGTGCAAATTGGCAATGAAAAATGTCGTATGGTAGAGTGCTACGAATGGGTTTTAACCACCGAGTGTTATTTTACGATGCACTAAGTTCTCAGGACGCTCACGTTCTTGCATGCTCCAGTCTCAATGCCGTGTCAACAGTATGACGAACGAATCGCTACTGGAAATAGAATAACCGATACTACTTCTCTGGTGATGTTCATGTCGTTATCGTTCCGGATTTCTTGGTGCTCAGTTCATACCAGTAACTTACGCAATATATCATTCCTTTCTTCATGATATGCTGATCAAGCTTCTCACAATGTGACCGTTCGACTGTTATCTTCTTTTGGACGCTACAGCTGCTTTCAGCTTTTGGTGCCGGTGGCTGCTGCGTGTCGAATGCAAACTTCACTTATGTGTTTCCAGCGTGTCCGTTTGAGCCAGTGATTATTCGATTTATTTCACTTTGAGTTTCTCAGTTTATTTCTGATCTGCGCGTAGTGCTGCATACTAGCACTGAGTCATTGGAACAGGTAGCTCTGAAAAAAAAATAATGACAGTCACTTCAGTATCCTTACGTGATGCGAATGCGAAAGCATTGTGACTTCTCTACTTAATAGGTTGCGTCCATGATACGTGACGTCATACATTGTCACGCGTCCTTCACGACTTTACCTTAGTCCACCTTGATCCGACTTAATCCACCTTTATCCACCTCATTTCGCCTTAATCTATCTTGCTGTAAACTGTACCAACCTTAGTCCAGCCTAATCCATCTTAATCCACCTTGTTCTAATCTGTACCAATCTTAATCCACTTATTCCACTTTAATTCACCTTAATCCACTTTAATTCTCCTTCGTTCGCTTTAATTCAATTTATTGCACATTAATTACCCATGTTTATTACTGATTGGCGCTGCTATACCATTTACTATTTTTTGTATAACTATTACTAGTAACGCAATACAAGACGCCGATGACGTTACATTGATTTTTGGTACCACTCGTTGCAGACAACACCGGCTTTTCTGCTTCATGGGGCATTTAATGCTTTCGCACCAGTAACCTGCCCTATCATCTTAAAAGTAAAAAAAGCGACAGCAACAACAGCAGCAAATCATGCCGTTGAGCGTGCATTTCGCATCATGTTTGTTTCGATAAAAAAAAAGAACAGCCCACGGAATGCAAATAGCATTTGCCTTGAATTTCTCTCTTTTTTTATGTGCGATATCTAGCTCGCATGTCTCCACCTGTCTGGAACCATCTACGATGTACCGGTGAATGCGGCTTGTACGTTGCTACGACATTGTTTCAAGAAACAATGCAAGAAAGAAGTACAATATTGTTGTAAAGGCAACAGCCTCTATGTTTAGACTGCCGCCACGGTTGCCGAGGCGTTCCTAAAGCTATCTACTGCGATTCAATGTTGCTATGGAAACTAACGCGCCTTCTAAACTTAGAATCTTAACCAGTACATGGCGCGGCCGACAACTGTTGGACACGAAAAGCACACACACAGTGTGCTTTCGTTTTTTTTTCCTGTTCCGTTCTTATTAACATAACGTAATTACCATAATTTAATTAGCTGAACATAATTGGTAATTTTTTTAATTAGTTGATATTGCATTTCATTGTTTTGTTTAAGTAATGTCCGCCTCTTCGTATAGACTCGCTCATGGGCTAGAATTGTGCTACCTCCCACAGGCAGCCATTAAAAAAATGTTGAAAGTCTTCGCTGGAACATCCTGCATATACGCGTCAGTTTTTAACACTGTAGCTTCTTTCACAGCTCACTAAATCCTTAGAAGGTAAATACATCCCGTTGCTTCCTTCCTTGAGTTCTTGCAACAAAAAAAAAACGCATCCTTTATGTAAAGGAAGCGATACTCTGAAGTTAGGAAGATGTGCGTTCTAAAATTATAGGTATCGATCGAATGGGCGGCGCGTTGCGTCATTTCTCTTATTATCAGCCCCTGGTTTATTTCGCAATTTCAACAGTGGGTTGCGTACGTCGAGAAGGATAATTAGTGTGCCAATCGATATTTTTTTTTTCTTGCATTAGGCCATTCACTTTCGTTCCGAGATTGATTTTCTTATAAAATTGGCTCACCATCCCGATCCTGCGAAAGTAGATGTCCAGCGAAGCAGTTGAAAACCACAACTACGCTTTATTGCTTATGAGTAATGCTAGTGATTGGAGTAATGGTAATTTTGGCAGCGCGCCGCCGCTGGTCGTATGGTCATTTCTTTTTTGCCTTTGCCTCTCCTCGTATTCACGCTGCTCTTCGGGAATCCTAATTATGCCTTGCGTACCCAGAGAGAGAGAGACAGAGAGAGAGAGTGAGAGATAAGTCACAAGGGAAAGGCAGGGAGGTTAACCAGGCTGAACTCGGTAGGCTACCCTCCACCGGGGAAGCGAGAAATAGGATAGAAAGGGGAGACGGAAGAAAGAAGGTCACAGTCTCCACTGTTACGCACACAAGCATGCACCACCGTGTCAGTCACAGGTGGTCATAGAGGCTGGTGCATTTCAAGAAACGCACCAGCGCCTTTGTGGCCTTGCACATAGCAGAACCGCACGAGAACACGGGCTCAAGATCTCCTCAGTGAGAGAACGGTCGTCTAAGTGCTCCAAAGCTGTACGAAAGGCACTCCTCTCGTCTTCGTATGTAGGGCAGTATATGTTTGGTTGTTTCTTCGACACATCTGCTGCAATAGGGCCTATCCTATTCGAATCAGGAATGAGTAGGCGTTTGTGAAAGAAGCACCCACTCGCAAGCGGCACAGTATCATTTATTTCCGTCGGTTACAACAAGGTAAAAGTTGCAATGTCGTATGCGGGTCCATGGAATATAGGCGCCGGTTGGTGAACTCCGGTGTGTTCCATTTTCTTGCAGCAATAATATGGGCAATACCGCTGAGGTGCCGCGCTATATCCGTTCTCGACAATGGTATGGAGGTGCTTTCACATACATCATGTACCTCACGGGCAGCTTGGTTGGCACTTTCATTGACAGCAATGTTACAGTGGTCGGGTAGCCACTGAAATACAATTTCGTGGCCTCCGTTCACCGCTTGATGGTAGCGTAATCGTGCACATGTAGCACTGCGCTACGGAGGGTGGAAAGTTCGGATCCTGTCGATGTGACGTGGCTGATTTTGAACTTTTTTGCAGATTGACATCGACGGGATCACTACCGCACCCGTAGAGCTGGTTAGAGTCAAAGAACCATCTGTATAAAGGTGAACTCGATTGGAGTATGAATCGCGCAGCAGATGTAGAGCGGCATGATTCAGGGCAAAAGTTGGCAAGTCGGACTTCTTTCCAACTCCTGAAATGGAAAGTCGCACTTGTGGCTGCTCGAGACACCACAGAGGACAAGGTGATCTTGCCGCAGGCGTGAAATCGGACGGAACAGAGGATCTGTACAAGTGTACCCCCCCCCCCCCCCCCCCCCGATGCCCGAAAAAACTTGCATCTATGCTATTTTCCGAGAGAGAAGCAAAGCGTTCAGACTCGAGTCGGGAAAAGTGACGAAGATAATTTCTAAGGGTGTCTATGACGATATATGTACTGATGTACCCATAGCGGTGTTACAACAACGATGAAATCAGTTGCTCGGTTGGTTCATTTAAATACGAAAGGCTAGAGACGTCACCACCGGCGTCACAAGCTACGGTTGCTGCGGCCATCTTGCGCAACAGTACTTTTTACCGGAAAAGATATGCGAGTAGGGCTTCGTGCTTCGTATTGTTATCAGCAGCGCCTTATCATCAATTACGTGGTTCGGATGCTGGTTTGGGCTTTTTCTTTATGGAAAAGAATGCTGCTCTGTATGTTGTACGCGCGATTCCAAAGAATGTATGCACTTTTCGCTTCACTTTGCTGAGTGCTTGAAGCCTCTGCCTGAAGTGGGCATACGAGCCACTGCTCCTACCCCGCAATGTCGCCGGGTTCAGCCCACATTTTCGCTCACGGACGTGGACCCGAAAAATGCCGACCACCGAGAGGCTAGCACCTTTGCCGTAATACGTACGTAGAGCATCGATATTTCCATATTTCTGGACGAGTCTCATTGATACCTCAATTAAGAAAAACTTACTAATCTATTAAGGAGTCCTGCTCAGGTGTAAGTTAGGAACCTATATTCTGCCTCGCTAAAACGATGCAGGGTTGTGCAAGCCAAAGCTGGCTTCAGCCAAGCAGTGGCCGAATTCCCGAAGCTAATGAATGGTGCGCTGTTGGTCAGCGTGTAATGTCTGGCCGTACGTATAGCAGCCAGTGATGCAATCGCAAAGGCGCCAACTAATCACGCGCCTTTCTCACAGTGACAGGATTTGGGAACACGGCTGATCATTGGTTGAAGCGGGCAGCAGTAATCGCAACCCTGCACGCACTTAAAGATGGGTCTCTCCGTATTATCGCTATCGCCGCGGCAGCGAGGATAAGAGTGTGACCAACATTCTTTAAATAAAAGTACTTTCTTTTTTAATGAAACGTGCTCTTGGGCGAGTTGGTTGATAATGCCAAATACAGACACGAACGAGGAGGTATTGACACGGACAAGAGCAAACTTTAAGCTAAACTTCATTTTCGTCAGAGGCGTCAATAGGAGGAATATACAACATATGCTCAACTTCTTTTCATTTTACAGAATGAATTATTGACTACGGTGTTGCCGTGCTCGGTCGCGTGCCATCGTTATTCGTCGTCAGCTTTTGTTGCTCGCTAATAGAGTGGAAGTTTCACTCTAAATGCAGGTGACGCTTTAATGAAATCACTTTTTAAGGGATCGGTCCATGCTAGGACTTATGGAACTACTGTTTTAGGTGTGTTCGAATTCTTTATTGCGATGCGTTCTTTTCTTCTTTTTTTTTCGTCAAGGCAAGTTCAGGCATTGCTAAAGCCAGAGTCACGTTGCCCTGTTCTGTCAGAGCGAGGAACTTCCCGATGTCGAGAATAATATTTGGCCAGTGATCAAAGTTCGGTTTGTGTTGCTAACACTTGGCTTCTTATATAAACACTAAGCGTGTCACACAGCAGTGCATGACCGTCTGCTGCCACGGAGTCGATAGCCATACAAAGCGGATATGAAACTTTGAACGCGGATTCATTGTGATCTTTCAGCCAGGGAAGAAAAGCAAGTTGTTTTTGTTTTTCATCGAACTTTTGTCGTCCCTGCGTCTTTGTACTCGCATAAGAAAAGTGGCGCGCGCTATAATGTGGCAGAAGGAGAGAATCCAAAATCTGTGTTTGGCCTTTGCTCCCCGAAAGGAATCGGAGAACTGAAAAAAAAAAAACGAAACGAACAACATCAAAAACTAATGAGAACCTCGCTACATTTCGCGGAACGATATGCACACACAGAAACGGCGTCTAAGCGAGAACGAGCTACGACGAGAGAAATAAAGGCAAAAACAAAAAAAAGTATGGAGGGGAAACAGTTTTTCGAAGAGATATTTGCATTTCATTGCAGCGCCTACGACTGCTCTTTCCACGCCCGTGGCAGGTTGCCATGGCGATGCAGGAATTGCGGCGGCTCAACTGCGCTCACGGCGCGACTCCACAGTCGGGCTTCTTCGCCCCACTAGTCGTCGCTTTTTGCATGCTGGTGCTGCTGTTATCCGCGGCAGCACGCCCGTGCAAAGGGACGCTTGGATCTCGCGAACTTGTCGTACACGCAAAAGAAAATAAACAAAGGAAAGTTCGCGACCTCTTGTCAACATTCGCTCTCTTGCCGGCTTCTCAGATTACGTGCTGCTCTCTACTCTCGTACAGAATTGCTTGTTTCAGCTATCTCTCTTCGTTTGAAGAAGCAGCGGCAGAAGAAGACAGCTGCAGTTTGAAGCCGGAAAATCAATTCGAGAGAGAGCAAATGGGAGAGAGATCCGCGGTTGGGTCATGTGTCCCATGTGGCCGGTTCTGGTGTTCACAAGAAAAGTCTTATTCGTTCCTCGTTGCGATGGATGACGCGTCTCCAGGCAGGCAGCTGCGGTTGTAAGGAGTTCTTCGAAAACCTCCATCTGCTCCCGTCCCCGCTGTGACGACTCTATGGCCTTCTGCTTGGCACATCGTGCCAAGCAGACGTGTCGAATCCAGATGTTATAGTCTGGATTCGACACGTCTGGTTCTCTCCTATGAAGAAAGCAACCTTGGCCATCTAAGAGAGCGACGCGGGGTGCATTGCTGCAGTTGCCGAAGTCGACCGCTCTGACCGCATGCTATGCAGTAACAGATGCACGCGTAGTTGGTGCTCTCTCCTTCGTTCTCTCTATTCTTATTTATCTTTTTTTGATCTGATAAAGCCCTTTCTCCTGTGCATTGTAGCAATATTGGCGACGCGTCAACTTAGCCTCCCCGCGTACAGGATGGCAATATGTGAAGACGTGTATGGGATCCGCGAAATGGCGTATGTGATTCATTTGTGACGTATGCGATCCGCAATATAAACGCTCACACTCGAGTTGTTAACCTATGCCACTGGTGTTACACCGAGTTATTTATTACCTTGCTAAGCGGACGCAAATTCGCTGCTAAAAACGCGAACGCAAGTTCTCTCCGGATGTCTTAGGCCGCTGGAGAAAGCGAAACAATGTATAGAGACACGTATCGTGCATTTAGGGGACGTCAGTGTCTTGTGACCACGGACCAAACATCTTGGTCCCGTCAAAACAGTATTTCTAATAAAAAAAATTAAAACACGTGCCTAATGTGAAGGCACCGCTAGCTTAGAGTAGCCTGGGAATGTTCTTGTCACACCCTTGCACGTAACGATAATTTTTCCTGCATTTACTTTCGTTTCTAGCACATTCCTTATGCTTTCACGAGGTGCAACAAATTCTCATTAATTTATCGCAAACTTGCAGCAAGCAAACATTGGTCACACTCGCTGTTTCCGCGCTGCACTGACGCAACCTTGGACTCACGCGTCAGGCGGACAAACCGCAATTAACCTCGCTGACCTCAAGTCGTGTCCCTAGAGAGATACAGAGAGAGCAAACACGTAGCAGCCTATAGGTAAGACCGTACTCGAACGCAGCGGTGTTCAAATAGCGCGCGCACGCGGTGTAGCAATGTTTGCAGGGCGCGGGCCACTACGCCCAACACACTGCATATTCCGCGTTGCAGTCAATGGGCGCAGGGTCGATGGCAATAAGGGCGTCATGCTTCGAAGGCCAAAGCCGGCGCGCCGCCGAGCAATCAAGCGCCGGGGGAACCCTAAAATTGCCCGGGCTTTGCGTCAGGCTTGAGGACCCGACGGCGAACGCCGCGTGGAGATGAAATCAATGTATCCAGCGGGGAGTCACAACGCCCTCGCCTTCCCTACTTGCCCGACTCTCATTCTCTGGAATGCGTCACTGATTACTGGGCTCCGGGTTACTGACCAGCCGTCATGGTTCGTTTGAAGAGGGCTCTGATATTTGGTTAGCCCGGAGGATTCGAGTTCCGGTAACTAGCATTGCCATTCGTTCGTTCGTCCGTCCAAGCTGAAACCTCGGATGAACCTATACGTGATCACACCAACCCCATGCAGTGCAACCAATTCCATGGCTCATGTCGGACAATCGATAACGTGAGCCGGCTTCGTGTGTCAGATCAGGGAGGAGGGGTCGCTCTTTGTGCACTGCTGGTCTTTCCGTGAAACTCCCCTTCAGTCAGCCTCGCGCAGAAGGCGATTAGCTTTGTGCGGAAGAGGGGCGCTTTTTCTACACGGTTTTCTGTTCTGTTAGGCCGGAGACACCGATGGCGAGTTGATGAAATGGAGTATATGTTCCGACCCATATCGTCCCGGTCTTGTTCTTCAACGTTATACACCGACCGTAGAATATTTCGTAAATGTGCGGAAGGTTAAAGGAAAGGTACTGCAAGGCCAAGTCACGGTATTTGGGGTGAGGGTAATCTAGAAATGTTGCTACAAAGAGAGGGATAAGGTAAGAGCAAAGGCCTTCGCAGTCGGTCGTTCAAGATAAGTCTGTGATCGGAAAGGGAATTAAGTTCGCTTTCAGAAAACAGGTCTTCCGGCACAACTAAACGAATTTCTTTTCCCCGAGTCAGAGATGATGACGACGGAATCAGTTCAACTCAATTATACAACCATTGACGACGTTCTGTGCTCTAAAGCAAGGTTCTGGGGCCGGCAAAAGGTTCGTAAGTAGCTGAATGTATGCAGAAATGTTAGTAGCTGTTTTCATAAGGCCTACGGTTTTCTTTGTGTGTGTGTGTGTGTGTTGGAATGTTGGAGAGTGCCTCGTGCAACTTTTGTGGTTGAGACGAGATAACAATACGTCTATACCCTACTCCGCATCTTTCGGCCGTGAAAGAAGGACTTTGCGTGCTACGTTAAACCGACCGGACGACAGAGCAAACACAAATATTGAAATCATGGGCTGAACCATCATCTGCAGAGAAAGCCACCCGAGCCTTGCTACACCGCTCAAAGACGACTTGGCATTGATTGCATGGTGAACGCTGTTTTGTGTGCGCGAAGATGACTTAATCTATTTTCTTGTATTACTCTTTTTTTCAGCTTCCCCCTCCACCAGTGTAGTGTAGCAAAGCAGGTGCAACCTATTTAACCTCCCTGCCTTTATCTTTTTCTCTATAGCCTCTCTCTCTCTCTCTCTCTCTCTCTCTCTCTCTCTCTCTCTCTCTCTCTCTCTCTCTCTCTCTCTCTCTCTCTGCGTTTCCAAGAACTCACCTAAATAAATCTTGCGGCCACTTCTGTCCTAATCCTTTCTGCATTCGCTTCAACGTATACCGCGAGTCGAAGCCGCCGCTCGGTGTGCATCGTTAACGTGCTCCAAGCTACATAGGATCGCAACAATCGGGTCACTGTTCTCGCTCTTGGGCCGCTGCCTAAAGCGCACTTGGTGAGCTCGTATCGTGTGGCTTTCATGTCTCGGCTCGGACCTGAAATACGCCCGTCGTGATTTTAGAGACGGGAAGAGGGCGGCTTCGGGGAAATGGCACTGGAAATAGCCACTGGTGCTGATTATAACACGAGGTCGGTGGACGCGTTTCTGTTAAGATTCGGCGCTCGTTGGTTACGCCGCTAGCAGCAGCACGTACACCACAATGAAACGAATTTTAGGCCTCTCGTGATTCTAAGCGTATCTGCGCTTGCGAGTAATGCTTTCGTTTCTTTACCCACCAATGTATATAGCTCAGTGGCTGTGACGTTTTGCTCCTGAGCGCCAGGTAGCTGGTTCGAGTCCGGCCGCAACTGCCGCAGTCGCACGGGAGCGTAGTGTAAAAAAAAGAGAAAAACGCTTGTCGGCCGTGTATTTTGTGCACGTTAAAGAACCTCGGGTGTTTCAAGATGAAACTAGATTCCCCACTAAGCCGTGCCTCAGAAACAGATCGTGCGTCTGGCGAGTAGGAAAACCCAGTATTTATTTCTTAATTCTATTTTCTCAGTGCAGACAGCACTAATGGGTTAACGAACAGGCTGATGATGTTCTTTTTTTTTGCTTTTTTTCGCCATGCTAGCGTTCGTACACAAAACGACGGAATACAGAAAAGTTCCCCAACAAGGTGTCGCTGCAACGACACCACATACTCTAATATACGACCATTATAGCTGTTACGATAGGGTCTTCTTTCTTTTTTCGTGGGAAGAGACAGTCTGTTTTCCGTCAGACAACTCAGCCTATCCGTTATAGAACTGCGCTGGTCGGAAGGCACAGTGTTGCCATATGTAGTGCGCTGGGATTCAGCCCTACTACACCTGATAATCGGTGCTCGGGAGGGGCAATGTTAGAGAATTTTGCAAGGCTATGTCTTCATAGAGTCCCTGGATACGTCCTTTTCCGCAGCTGGCTTTGACGCCGCCCATTATGTCAGCATTCACATACTGCGCCTTCTTCTGCCTTCGCAGAGCAAGGTGCCGCATGGGACAGTATGGGACAGTATGGGGCAGTATGGCGGTGGGCCAGTGCCCACCGCCAGTCGGCGCGGTGATCTCGCTCTCAAGTTCTTTGTCTCAATATATCGCGAAATGAAAACACGTATCGAGTATCGTAATCGTCGGACAATCGTTTTTCTCTCGTTACCAGTGTGGCATTCCTAATGCTTACGGAAAACTTAATTGATGAATTAATCGCTCGCTTGCTGCACTCCCTTCGCATGTCTATATATATCAATGTTTCCTTTGCAGTTCGGCCCCTGGGGCGTGAATCGGATAACAATGGTAAGGTATTATACCGATGCTAAAACGGAGGCTACGTTTGAATAGTTTCAATGAAGTTGTAAACAATCAAGCATAATGCATTCACTGCCAACGAGATTCTTAGATAGAGAAAGCAACAGCAAAACGAAGCCCGTTAAATTCCTCACGAGACTGCATTGTCCGAGCTTCGCAAGCGCCTTCCGCAAGCCCCCCAATTTCCTTCGGAGCGTACAGCCAGGAAAAGTAAAATCCTAAGCACGGCACGCGAGGCGGTTTACCACACGAGTAGGATCAACTGCTTTTAAAAGCGTTCTTCATAATGAGAGGCGCGCGTGCGGACTGGCAGTCAGCCTCTCGGCGATATTTCTCGAAGTTGCGAAAGGAATTTCGTCGCTTTTACACTTTTCGCGATAACGACCAGAGCAAACAGCGCACGCCTCCGTATATTCTGCTTAGCCGGCGGCACTCCGGCGGAATACGGCGAGAGACCGCCCCTTTCGCGCGGAAGAGGTTATAACCATCGTGCGCGGATGGCAGTTGGGTCCGAAGGCGTGCTCCGCACGCTTACTGAGCCGGCGACGGTAAAGGCGTGCCCACGGTGAGTCGTAATGATGCCTTAAGTGCCGCATGGGGGAGAAAAAAATTCCTAGCTGTTTCGGTCCGCGTACTTGCTTGTTTTAGGACGTTTCGGCAAGACATGAACGCCCTATTTCCTCGAATGCAGCTACACCCTCGCGAATGTGGCGTCCAAGTCCTCATTGCGAATGAGCCCGAGAAGTATATCCGAGGATTGTACGCTCTGACGTGTGATGGAGGAGCGGTGATGGCCGTGGTCGATGACGCTCGGTTACAATTTCACAGCGAAGCTGTCTATGGCTAGGATCCCGAGATTTCTTCGTGGCGCAACGTCGGCAGAAAACTGTCATCTTTAAGGGTTCATACCCCCAAATGCAATGGCTCATATCCCCTTAAGGCAGGGGCTACAAGCACTCTGCAAAGAGAAGCGAACAGTGCATACATTCTTTGGAATCATGCATACAACATGCAGGACAGCGTACATTTCAATTAAGAACAAGCTCAAAACAAGCATAATAAACAAACCACCACATAATTGATAATATGGCGCTCCTGCGCCTACATGCAATGCGAATCACGTAGCGCTCGCCGCATGCGTTTCCCGATAAAGATTAGTGTTGCGCAAGCCGCCGCGACGACGGCAGCTTGACTGTAGCGCACGAGGCAGGGAGTGACGTAATTACACTTTCGCACATAAAAGAATAACCCACCTAGCAATCGATTTATGCTGTGACAGTGCTATGGGAAGGCAACGTATAGTGAGGACTCCTGAAGAGCAGCCTGCATACGAGGCCCAGCGAATTTTTCTTCTCTCTGGTCCGCTCCTTGTAGGTGAACGAAGTCGCGGCGCAAGCCGAGTCGCAGGCCGTCGAAACACTTAGGCTAATAATTGGGTAAAATGCATGGGAATATTGCCACTTGAATAATTTCAACATAAGTCGCAATGGGTACTCATTCTAGTTGTCGTTTACAGCTTCGCTGTCCAACCACCTTCACAGCATGAACTGGCGACTTTTTTTTTTTTTCGCTTTGTCGACAAGGTCTGGAACTTTCGCCGTCGTTCACTGTACGGTGGCCACTTCGTGCAGGATCCGACTTCGTAACGCATGCGGACAACGCAACTTTCGCAAACACAATTCAGAAACTCATCATATGTATAATAACTTCCTTGCACGGCACCACTCTCAAATGCAAGTGATATTGGATGCCCGCGAGGACATTGGATATTTAGGTGAGAGGCGCTTCGGCTCCTCCTAAAGTTCGTCCGTGATACAGGGCTGGAAAGTGTATGGCGAGCCGTGCATGGGTCGTCTTGGTTTGGCAAACGCGCAACGTATTGAGCTCCGCGTAAACTCGTTTTTGATACCCGGTGTTGGTAACTGAACTGCGACGTGTTTCAGGCCCTATTGCAGTTGACAGGTGGCGTTCAAGTGGAGAGATTGCTGACAACTTTTGCAAGGCTAGGCCCGCCTACAGCAAGCAACACCCCTCCTCCTCCTCCTCTTCTTCCTCCGTCCATTGTAGCGCACGTAAGAGGTAGGTGGCGGCGACCACAAGAATTGGCGTCAACGAACTCTACTGTGTACATCTCGACATCGTTCTTATCAGCAGCGGTCTGTCATTGTCGATAACTTCAGGTCTCTCTATTCATGCGTACATCTACCTTGTTTTGATCTGAATACCCATATCGCTTTCGGCGCGCTTTGTCACGTTTCCGCCGTTTTAGCTCTCGATATCTGACCAACTCCAGGCTCCACGATCTGCAACGTCGAGCAGGTTTGGAACTACAAATCTCGTCTCGCGGGTCTGGAGCAAAATTCACAAAGCTGTTTGTTCGTAAGTGCCCTTTGCGGTTTCCCTACCGCTTTCTCTAATAATAAGTCCGGCACGATGACGGACAAGGATTTGAACTTGCGAAGAATTCTAGCGTGAGGGCTTCCCGTGAATGCGCGCTCAGGGTCCTAATTCACAAAGTTTTTTCGCTCGTAAATGCTCTTTTCCATTGGTCAGGCCGCCTTCAGTAACGAATGTCCGGCATCAGGATTAGCTGGAATTTGATCTTACTAAATATCCTAGCGCTAGAGTTGTTTCTGAATACGGGCCCAGATCTTTTTTGGCAAGCTGCCACTGCCTGCAGGCAGCCCAGTGAAAGCTATGGGTCGCGTGAGCCAATTGGTAACGAGAACTAGAAGAAATGTTTGTGCTTTGACTGCCTGTAGACTTCTCTTAAGCGGCCAAGACAGATTGGCGGTGCACGTTGTTCCGTATTATAGGAAAGGGGGAAGAAATAAAAACAAAAAAAAACCGTCACAAAGGGATGCGCCTGATGGGCACACACACACAGTAGTCTCCATTGTAGAAAGAGCAGTGAAAATGCTTCAGAATAAAGAACTGGACGAGTTGGCAAGAGAGAGAGAGAGAGCAACTGATAAAGGAAAGGTAGGGAGGTTAACCAGGACTGAGCCCGGTTGGCTACCCTACACTGAGGAAAGGGAAAAGGGGACGGAAAGATTAAAAGAAGAGGAGAAAGTCTACTGGATATATCGTTCGGTCACTCAGTCCGGATCACAGACGCTGACTCAATCCAGTAGCCTTCCAATATCGCAGCAGAGCTTTTGTGGCCTTTTGTAGCTGCGATATGCGAGGCCATGGTCCCAAGATCTTCTTGAAGGTGAATGGTCTTCTATCTAGCTGGCAAATGTTCATTATGGTAAAGGGCTGAAGAATGTAGGGCAGTGCATGTCCTGTTCCTGCTTTCTCCAGTTTTTGTCGCAGCAGGGCTGTCACAAAACAATGGACAAATTTTTTAAGACATGAACGGAAGAACATGACACTCTCACTCACTCACTCAATCAATCAATCAATCAATCAATCAATCAATCAATCAATCAATCAATCAATCAATCAATCAATCAATCAATCAATCAATCAATCAATCAATCTTTTGGAAGTCCTTCCGAACGGTGTGCGCCTGTGTCAACTCTAGTACCGCAGTTTTGCGCACATGCCGGTGATAGATGGCTCCCGCGTCGACGTTGTCGCCCGAGTCCCGCCGACGCAAACAAAGGCTCCGCCTTTCCGATGAGTCAGCAGTCCGCCTCATACACAGCAGGCGCCGATGATGTCTCGCCGATGTCATAACCGCTAGGGCCACTCGTTATTCTTCGCTTCGTTTTCTCTCCATTCCATTCGTCTATGTTCGGTGGCCGCGGTCGCCCATCTCGTCACCGACCCCGATGTCTTGCGTTCCGCACAGTTTGCCCCCATTAGGCTAATGCCTATACTATACGATGGCCGACGTGTCGCTGGCGAGCCAACTGCCGCCTGTCGATGGTAGGGGGTGGGGGTGCTCGCTGTACGCTCCGCGCAAACCGATGAGCCTGATCCCGCTTTCTGGGCAAGCGGCTGGTCACGGCAGAAAAAAAGAACAATAGCGACAGATACGGGAGACCACCTCCGCACGCCAGCCGCGAACACGGGTGCAGCTCACGATAAAAGGTCGGTGTGCCGCATGAGCAAGAGGTTCGTTCGGTTGGTTGGTTTAGTCGTCGATGGAAAGGCCCGTGCGCGAGGTTCGGGTTGGCTGAAGAGACAAAAAGAATGAAACAGAGTATAGAGAGATGTCGGTTGCAAGCGAGGTGGCTAGTGTTGAATTCGAGAACATCGCTCTTTGTGAGGATAATTGCGAAATCACGTGCTGTCGAGCAAGCGCCCGTAGGATAAGCATATGACACATGCTGTGTGCATGCTGAGCGCGTTTTCGTTTGCTTGCTCTTTTTTTTTTTTCTTTGAGGCAATGCTTTACTTGGTGAGCTGCCGTATCGGGTATCGTATCGGGTATGTCTGTTTCTAACCTGTTTCTAGTCTCTTTTGTGGGCCAATCGCGATGACAGTGCACTCTATATACAACTGGTTGGTACTGAGGCCACTTGACATATAACGTATAGGGTATGGGATCCTGAGGTAACTTGGTATGTGGCACTGGGCATGTGCAACTGACGCCCCTGGTTATGTGATGATTAGATGATGATGATGATGATTTTGATGATTATGTCAAAAAATTTGGAAGCTGATTCAAGCTCCTGTTGACGTGAATCAAACGTTGTCGCTTCAGCGCGGCTGTTACAATAAATCGCGCAGTTCATACACCCCATTCTCACCTCCGACTCACCCAGAAAGAGATTGTATTTTCTTCACTTCAACTAGACGTCATATCCTTTACCAACTTTTTTTGCAAGTTTTGCTTGATCTGTTCAAGAGGCTGTCCCGAAAAAAAAAGAGAAATTATCACATGTCAACTGCCTATGGCGCAAGTAAGAAAGGTATATATACTGTACTCAATCCGAGCTTTCTTTCTTTCTTTTTAGTTTGGTTTAGCGGTGTTTAAAGCTCAAGGCCTCATTTTTATTGTTCTTTTCTTAATCTATAGCTGGCGAAAGGCTACCGGCATAAGCTACAGGTCTGCTTTATTTTGGAGAACGGGCCCATCAGCCGACAATGCATGTGTAGTTTTTAACTTTTGTCAGTTTACAGGCCTAATAATGCTGGTCTAAACTTTTTTTACGCATTCCTCCTTTCCTACTTGAGAAGAACGTCGAACAACAGTTCGGAAAGCGCAAATGTTACTGTGACATCGCGCTGATCAAATCTTTATTGCGAACTAAATAACTGGAATAACCGCTGTAGTGTTGCAGAAAAGAAACCCTGATGACAAAGGATGCGTGCTGTACGTTTGCTTAACTAGAGTTAGCGCAAAAATATCGACAAACGTTCAGCTATTATTTCGCGCAGTAGTTGCCTGTCTGCAAAAGAAAGCAAAAAGGCCACGTTAACAACGGTGCAAGCAGATCGGTTGTGTAATTTCGTATTGCTATATTCTGTGTGACACTAATGAATATTTGAAACTGTCTTAAAAATAAAAAGGAGACAAGTCAGAAGGAAGGGAATCTGATACTTTCAAGTAGAGATTGCCGCAAATGAGTAATCCAAACAACCTAAACGAAGGTGTATGAGTATGTAAAGAGAATTTACTTCAGCATAGGGACTGTAGCATGCAAGCTAACATTACAGATAAAAATAAACGGTACGGCAGGTACGTCACGAACGTACGTAATAAAGGAAAGTGCAAAAGAAAACGACTGTTTTACAATATCGCTTAATGAAGACGCTACACTTAAGCACAAGGATACATTTGAAGACATGCACAGTTCTACAAAACACAAACCTTGTAACTGAAAAATTTCAGTCATTTTATGAGGAGTAACTGATAAACCATTACTTTAGTAAGGGAGAGGCTTTAAGTGCGTATGTCCGTGGAGTACAGTCAAGAATTGCGTTGACCAGCTACCTATAGCTAGGAAACGTTCCACACCGTCAACAACCAATTGGTCCTGCACCTAACTCCAGACTCGACTTATAAAGCAGATGCGGTAGAATTGTGTTCATGTGAACGTATCTATTGACGAACAAATTCATGGCGATGCTATACATTGACACCAGCTCGGCAAGCAGACGAGGCCCCATGACTTCCGCAAGAAAGCAGCGGCCAGCTTGCGCTTCTATTTCACTTCGGGATTGTTGCGGTACGCCGGTCACGACACGTGGTGAGAACATACGTTACGAAACGAAAGGCTTGTGATCTGTAGGATGGGATAAGTGAAGGGGGGGGGGGGGGGGGAGGTTAGTGGGGTGTAGGTGGAGGGCCGGCATACGAAGAGCCCTAGGCTCTTTGTTTTGCTGGTTGCGACGATCTCCCACCGTTCTGGTGCTTCGCTTTACCGCCGTCCGGTTAAGCCCACCGGGTTCGTTCCCTTTTGATCTAACGGTGTTTCTCTTCCCGCCATCGCGTGGTCGCTCAGTTTGGAGTCCCCGCACGCTAACAGAACGGCAACAGAACCGTAGCGTCGGCGTTATCGTCAGCATTATCGCCTGCATTAGCGCCGGCTTTGAGCATTAGCGGTTCGTATACGGACCCGACCCGTGGGCCATTTCGATCGGTAAAGTCCACCTTCACTCTGGCTGCCCCCCCTCGCGCGCTTCCCCCACTCCTGCATTAACGCACACATCCTGTATATATATACATATACCATATATACGGAGTGGGAGTGTGCCGAGTCGTGCTCTCAATGTCATGATCCGCACGCGTGGCGTTTGAATGGTGAATACGTGGCTGCCATGTATAGAAGATAGCGCAAATGCTCGTGCCTTTTTCTTTCTTTTTTCTTTTGTTTGCTTTTTCACTCATCTCGTGGAACGCATACATTGTTATCAAGTGAGCTAGCCGACCCGGCTTTTTCATCTCATCTCCCCGCACCGCGACTGCGTGTAGCTGCGAATTTCCGTGAGGATGTTTCTCTTTGAGAAGGCGTGAGGCCAATCGAAGGAGCGGGGTGATCTAGGCCTGCGCGTTTTTTTCTTCTTCCTTTTCTTTATGAAGTACTCTATGTACACATGTGCTAGTCCTAAATAAAAAGATAGAAAGAGACACGGTGTTCATCAAGACGCCCGAAGAGACATCATGTTTATTTATTTATTTTTATTTATTTATTTTGTAGAAGTTACGAATATAGGCCAAAGACAGTTTTTTATATGCGCGCAGCTGGGTCCTCTGACTCCAAGAGAGATAGACAAATAGAGGCAAATTAAAGACAGGAAAAAGTGGAGAGGTCAGTCAGACGACCATCTAATTTCCTACCCTTCGCAGAATGTACGAGAAAGGGGGAATGGAACGAGGGAATAGAAAGAAGGAGAGCGTGATCACTTTGCAAACGTATTAGGACGCACAGCAGGACTACAGTCGATCACTGAGGCCAGTGTTCCTCAAAAAAGTGCAGCCGTGCACGAACAGCGTTCTGCGCCACTGATGGTAGGGGGGGGGGGGGGGGGGGGAGGGGGGCATGCGTATAAGAATTTTCGTTTCACAATATGTTCTGAAGTCTAGTCGGCTTCCTGGGGGTTCTGTAAAGAACTAGAGGTGCACTGGGCCTGTTGTGTACTTGCCATCAAGACGACGTTGAGCGCAGCTCTAGCTCCAAGAGAGAGAGAGAGAGAGAAAGAGAGAGAGAGAAAGAAGGAAGAAGAAAAAGGCAACGAAGTCATCCATACGCATGTCCGATTTGCTACCCTGCACTGGGGAAATAGGGTTAAGCGATAAAAAGAGGGAAACGAAGGTGCTGCTTCATCCGGAGATGCACATCGACACCAGAGTTGGTCACAGAAACTTCTAAAGGTCGGTTTATGAGGCATCAGTTCTTGTCATCATCTCCTTTCGATAATGATTAGTTGACCTCAGATTCATAACTCGAGTCGACGCCCTCGGATTTCTATTAGAAATGTTTTCCCAGTGTCAGATGGCGACTTCACTGGTTGATTCCCACATGTTTCCGTAGGGCTCTGTTGCCTATGTGATAGCAGACTGGCCGAGAGTACAGCGTGTAAAAAAACCTAATATAGTTTGAGCGACAGGCCATTTGTATAGGGTTCTTGCGACGGCGCAGAAACAATTGGAGGGCTTAATAGGACACAGCCATACGCATCTGCGTTGTCCACACATTACGCAACGTGTTTGCGCACCATGGCGAAAAAGTTCTGCGCCGGAAAATAAAATGAAATAAGAACGCGCCAGTGCAGGCTGTATGAAAGTCTCCCTCCGTAATCCCGTCGTCGCCTTTCTTCTTTTATTTCTTTATTTCGTCAACAAATTTCAGCCCAGTCACGTTTATCATCGTACAGCGTTACACATAAAGCGACGGTATTTACGTCTCACCGAGGAGCTTAAAATCAACCGCTGACAGCAGTTCAAAAAAAAAAAAAAATCATGCTTACCTCGCGTTACCCCCCTCCGAATGTCCCTAGACTCAGCTCTTTTCGTGCTTCGTCGGACGTCACTAGTGAAAAAACAGCGAATTGAGTGAAACGCTGCAATGCAGCGCGTTTTGAGGGCACCAGAATTAGCATTTCAAAGTTTCAAATGATTGCGTTCCCGCAATTCCTTGGTCCACAAAAGTCAAGCGCAACTCAGCGTTACTGACAAGCGTCGTTCTTTCAGACGAAACGAACCGTCACTTTGACGCATAAAATAGCATACCTATTCCTCCGTGTAGATGCATTTCCCGCGAAGGTCTCGCGATTGGCATAGCGGGGAAAGCTTGTTAAACTGCTTTGACTTTGTTCAAAACGGCGGCGAACCGCGATGCGCCCCCTTACTTTATTTTCTATTTTTATTATGTTTTTAGTGGTTGTTGGGGGGTGGGGGGTGATAAAGAATATTTCGGCAAACTTTGATGTCAGGCGAACGTCAGCATCGAAATGACGTGGGCGGTATACGGCTACGCGAGCTTACAAGAGACGGTCGGGAAAATGGATTAAATTATATTTCGGCTGGAAAAACCGAAGCGCGAGGACAAAGAGTTTATCAGAAAACTAAGCTACCTCAACGTCAGTTTCATGAGCCGCGTTTGTCGTTGTTCTCTTTTCTATACCGATTTGAGCCTATACGTCGGTGACAGCAAACTTCAAGGGGAGAATATTTGTAAGCGGCAAATGCAGCAACAAAGAAACACAAAACGTGCACTCAGAAAATGCGCACAGAGGGATCAAAGTTCAGAGGCTTCGCAGGGAAATTACCATAAGGCGAACAGCATGCAAAGCAGCTTTACGTGTTGGTAAATCAATTTTGTTGCGAATGAAAACAAAATGAAGAGCTTACGGCGGTTATCACAATGTATCGGGTCCCTACGGCCTGTCATTACCTGTCCGTGCGCCATCGTCAAGGGTGCGTGGTGGAAAATTATTATGACATAAAGAGAGGAAAGAGAAAGGGGGAGAGGGAGACATAAGGAAAGGTAAGGATTGGAGAATACTTAGAAGATATTTGCGCTTGCCTAACGCTCCACTGTTCTGTAAAACAATTTACGCCCCGAGAAATGAATAAGGGTGTAAATTGGTCTCGCCCTCAAAAAGAGTGTAAGAGGGGGGGTTATAGATCTATTTTCATATTTGTTTGCCTTTAATACTGTGAATTGTTAGCAATGTGGGAAATGAGACGAGGACAGAGAATATTAAACGAAAGACAGAAATAGAGGAAAGAAGCAACTATCTGAGACAAAGCGCTGTCCCACACACACACGCTAAACGGCACCGCAGGCGGCCTGCAGAAGCTTTCAGTCCAATGCCCTACGAATGAGGAAGCGGTAGATTTGGATACAGGGAACGAAAGCGTGCGTATTATCTGACAACTGCTGGTAGATTTCGCAGTATATACACACCCATAGTTTTTTTTTTTCTCTTTTGCTTAGGCCGTAAAAAACTTAATTTAGACGCTCTACAGATTTTCTTGTAAACTGTTCTTTCCCTTCTGCTAAAACATGAAAAGTTACGGCGTACGCCTATGACGCGACACAGCGATATACAGGTTTGCCTCGTTTCGCCTCCTTCACGTGAAATAGGGTCGTTTCATTATTTCGTAAAGTTATAGGCGCGGAGATCATTCGCGAGCAAGTGATAAAATATTACGTATGACTTTTCCTGTTTTTTTTTTTATCTGTATGCGTCTATCGTGTGAAGCTGCGCGCTAGTTCATCTCACTCATGTTTAATTTTAAAGCTTCAGATTACTTCTTACAGTTAGGGTTCCTCGAACTGCACTTAAGCCAGGAGCATCTCTGCGTTCCACATCCATTGGAACAAGGTTGCTGCAGCCGGAAATGGAGCTCGCGACCACGTGCTCGAAAGAGGAGTGCCATAACCGCTAAGCTATTGCGGCTGTGACAAATGCTCACGCATTAAAAAAAAAAAGGAAGAAAGAACAGAAATTTGGGACTTTACGTGCCAAAATCGTGATCTGATTATGAGGTCCGCCACGTTGACGGGGGAAGAGGACCTGGTATAATTTTGACGACCTGGGGTCTTTAACGTGCACCCAACGGGCTGCACGGTATCGGAGCGGCATTTTCTGTTTCTTTCTTTCTTTCTTTATTTATTTTTCTTTTGTTTGACGGACGCGGCGTAGATTGCATCCGCCACCTCGAGCTCATCAGAACAACGCCATGCCACCGGATCACCGCGCGGGTGTGAAAAAGAAAAAAGAAAGGAAAAAAACATAAATGGAATAAAAAAGAGCAATTTCGTGACGTCCTTTTGTGTAGGTTTAATACCTCTGTCACACGAGCATGCAAAAGACTCTTTTACGCGACCGGTCTTTCACCAAGTTGAAATACTTTTTACTGAAGAGGTGTTGAGCAACGCGCTCGCGACATCGACGATCTCTTTTTAGTGTCTCTTTCTATACGGAAAGTGGGGTGCTAGTGTTCGAAACGAAATCGGCCAAATAACCGATCTATCACGAAGTATTTAACAAAATTTTAACAACGCCATATTGAGAAACGCTAATGTAAAGATTTATTGTAGTAGCTTAAAGAGCATACGAAGTGCTTACGAGACCCGTTCGACCCGCTCACGAGAGTACAGAACGAAACGAGCGTTACTGTGTTTACTACAGCTTCTGCGAGACATACAATTATATTTTTATGGGGAACCGAGACGACAGAAAAACACGCGTTTGCTGTTTTTTTTTTTTTTTTTATATATATGATACCTGCTGGTGCGCCCGCTGGTTTCGAGGCTACTGCTTTTTCGGCAGTAAAAAAGATCGACGAACCCCGCTTCCAGAAAAGACCGCTTTTGAGAAAAAAAAAAAGGAAAAGAGATCGCTCTCTGTCGTATATCTGCGGGCGAAACTCCTTTTTCGAGTGCCCGTGTGACAGGAGTAAAGTATCGGCAGGGCAACTGTTGCATTCAGTGCGCAAGAACTTAGCTCGCGCGTACGATGATCGCAGTCAGATGTTTCTACATATCCATCGTGAGTATAAAATCAGAACAAAATAATTATCTGTAAATTACGGTGCCAGTGCGGGAAGCTATTTGTCTTAATGCACCGATGGAACAGAGAGACACACGGAGATCATAAGGAAAATGATATGGAAGCAAAGTAGTTCATCGTGGGGATACACGCGTGCATATATGCTGTGACGTGTACGTGTGCACTCACGGGGATTAGAAGTATAATGGAAGTAATCTGCTTTAGTACGGCACGACGGAAGACAGAAACAAAAGAACTTGAGGTGGTCTAAGTTGATAGAGGTAGCGAGAATGTTAGAAAAAGCACGCTGAGCATCCGAAAAGAAAAGGAAGGACGGCAAGAAAGCAACGAGAGTTTTTTTTCTAACGTAAGGAAACCAGATAAGAGCGGAATCCATTAATTTCTCTAAACGGCGGCTCTTCTGTCCTCTCTCGCGTGTCTGGCGCCCGAATGGAAAGAGAATTGCAGACAATGAAGTGCGCTAGTCTGGCGGGGCCGACTGTGCGTCACGCCATGAGATAGAGAAATAAACAAAAATGTAGGCACCGTCTAAAGAAAGGCGCCGAAGAAGGATGGGTAACGAGAACATAATAAGGGATTCCGTAACTGGACGTTGGCAGACAAATAGCGCTCCCAAGAAAAAAAAGGAAAGAACACGCTAATGACGTGTAAGACTGGTGCACCACTCCCTTTGTCCACGGCAGCCGCTTTGAGGAACTAACAGGAGCTGCTGGGACGGCACCTCATGCGGGATGGCGCTAGCGGCGCCGCACGGTGGATGGAAAACGGCGGATTAGACGCTGATTGTTATCGACCCTATGCGCAGGTCTCGTATAAGCTTAGTTAGTGAACATACACGGCGACGTCGGGCGGCAATCTCTATAGCTTCGCGTTGCTCTTTGTCATACCGTGGCTGCAGGAGAGTCAATCAACCCCTCCCGAGGTAAGCTCCAGATTACATCGTGAGACAGGGTCGAGAACTGGTGCCAATATCACAGCCAGGGATCGGAACTAAAAACACACACACACACACACACACACACACACACACACACACACACACACACACACACGCACACGCACACGCACACACGCACACGCACACGCACACACGCACACACACACACGCACACGCACACGCACACGCACACACACACACACACACACACACACACACACACACACACACCTCACCGCTTTGGTTGTTTTCCCTACTGCTTCTTTTCTTTTCCGTTTTTCTTTGTCTACTTTTCGGGCTACCTTGTTGCATGTATGTAAAGGTAATTTTTTCCTTACGGATAATTTCAGTGTTTACTTTAATACTACCAATGTTTACTAAAGACAGCGTTCTGTTCAAGTAGGTAATGAAAACAGTAATGAAAACGTTTAAGTAATGAAAACAGCACATTACTTGTAGCCATAATAATCGACGTACTGTATTAGATTAGTATGAACTACGTGAACTACGTGAACTACATGAGCTACTGTCGCGAACAACCATATAAATCTTCTACCGCATCGATTGGTATACCACACTGACACTTTGGATCGCTACCGAGAACAGATCGGAATACAGTGCTCATATTTGGGCAATTCCCATGGCGATTTTGCTCCATCCGGATCCATTCAATCGCGATGGAGCTCCTTGATCGCGATCGCGGATGTTAATCGTCTGCACCTTCAATGTTCAAGGAGCTCAACCGTACATGCGCGGTTGAGCACATATGTCCCTCTATGGCAAGGCTGTACGCCTTAAAGGAGCGATACGATTTCATTGCTCCCGTATAGTACGTGGACCAGGTGTGTCCGCGAAGTAAACGTGTATGTCGCATAATTGCACGTTCGGCCGCCTTTTAGGATTGCGTTTTTCCAGCCGTCTATTATCGGAGTACGGCTCGCCGAAGGCGAAGAGCTGCTCGACTTACGGGCACCGTCTGGCAGTGAACACATGTACTCCTCGGACAGATAGAGCCATCGCAGCAGATGCCATGGCGCGAGGCAAACGGTTTGCCCCCCTCCGCACATGCCTCGCACTTACGAAAAAAAAATCAGAGTATGGGGTTTTGCGCGCCAAAACTACAATCTGATTACGAGTGACGTCGTACGGGGGGACCCCCAGAATAACTACGACCACCTGGGGTCCTTTATTGTGCAGCTAAATCGACACTCTCAAAACAAGTTTGGGGCTTATCTTGTCCCACAACAATAATCGTCGTCTGTCATGCCCACATTTCCTTTCTTTAACGCGGCGAGCCCGACACTTCCAAGTCACGAAACGCTTGCGCGTTATCAGCCTGACACAACATTCACGCGGAACCTTGATAGACATGCATATAGTTAGAGAGGTGGCAGTTGTATGTAAATAAATAAATAAATAAATAAAACCGGTAGGGGGGGGGGGGGGCGGGGGTTCTTGAAAGTTCAACGCGCTGCACCTGACGTAAAATATGCAAGAAAGAGATGCGGAACCTTTTGTAAATAAGACTTGTTTACTTAACGTTTTCGGCTGGCCCACCAACCGAAAACGTCCAGTAAGCACGTCTTACTTCCAAAAAGTTTGTCGTCTCTTTCCTTCATATGTATATGCGTGTGTGTGGTTACGTGCGGGCATGAAGTGAATAACTCTGGCAGACAGCCATTCATCGCCGGCACAATTTAGAATAGATGAATAAATCTGAATAAATTAAAAGGCCTATATATAGGGGGAATGAATGAATGCTGGGGCTTTACGTGGCAAGACCACGATTTCTTTATAAGGCACTCCGAATGAATTTTGACCACCGAGGGATAAGTAACGTGCCCCCAATGCACGGGAGACGGGCGTTTTTGCACTTCGCCCCCATCGGAATGAGGCCACCGCGGCCGGGATGCGATCCCGCGACCTCGTGCTTAGTAGCGCAACGTCATAGCTGCTAAGCCACCACGGCGAGTGCTTATACGGGAACACAAAAGCAATGGTCTCTTACGAGATTGTTCTTCTTGAAAGTTATCAAGGTCGGTTTAAGGTGTTTAATCTGCAGCGCTAGCTTGCTTCATCATTTTATCATGCTAGGCACAATAACTGACCACCGGGTGAATCATGGGTTCTTCTTTTCAAAATTAATCATGTCGCAGAGGGTACATTTCAAGATATTCAAGTATGTCACATGAGAAGACGCTTTGTAGTACTTTATGTAACAGTTATAAGCGAGTGATTTTATGAACGTGCAGGAGACGGATAACTTAGAACTTAAAATTTATTAAATTAAGTGACGCAAGTATTCTTAAAACGTGAAAGTTAACATATCACAAAAGGTGCGGAAAATCACAATACAATCACAGTATATAGCATAAGAAGCCTTACAAATTTACGGAAAAACATAACGCTTCAGCATTGAAACGATCAGTGCTCCGAGAATCTCGGAGAGCCTGACGCGCAGACGACAGGAAGACGAAGGCACGGACAGAGAGGGCTCCTTACGCTGGAAATCGTGAAACCGGTGTTTGCCATCGGCAGCCCCGTCAGATGGGAAGTCAAACAAAGATCTTCGCCAGAGGGTTCCAACGCGCACTCGCTTCGCGCGTATTGCCAATTGCACGTCTCGTCGAAGAGAGGTGTCACCGGTAGGAACGCACGAGATCCGAACGCATGGTACGATCACTTCACTCGTGCGTCTGCAGGGAACGTCCATCACTGTCGTCTTCTTGGTCAACGTCCGCGGCTGCCTCCGAGACGATGGCTTATCGCGCAACAAGCGTGCTCGCTCCGTCGCTCTTTTTCACGGCTCGCCTGACGTGGGTTCTCTCGCTGCCTGAGCAGCAGCGCCGTCACGTCAGCCATGCGTGGAAGATTTGGCAACGCGTGCTCGAAGTTCGGACGACGTGTGGTTAAGCCTACGCCGAGAAAAGCGTAATTTTGCGGCCGTCTGCGATCCATGCAGCTGTTTCTACCGAGACTGTTCTACGCGTTTGCCAGTTTTCTTGCGGTTTTTTTTTTCTTCGTGTTGAGACGTCGCGCGTGCGTGTGTTATATTGTATAGGTTGAAGCTGTAAAGATTGTATTGGGTGTAGCGCATACGAGACAGAACTGAGGTGTGTTTGAGAATGCGTGTATCAGGGACACAGAGCGAACGATCGAGCTTGCCATGTGTTTCTGGTGTGAGAACGATTACGAAGCGCTTCTGGCTTCATTATTGTCCACTTCGAAAGTGACCGCTTCTTTTGCACTGAAAGGCATCTGTAGCGCGTCAGCCAACAGCTGCGGTGCAGTTCTGGCACCGGCAGCTTAATCGCTTTGAACTCACTTGGGTTCAAGCATTATCTAACCGAGCGCACAGGAAAATGCAGTAATGTTGCTCGGATAGCGCCGTTCGCATTTTCTGTCTGTCTAGTGTCTGTACTGCCTGTAGTGTCTATCTCGTACGAGTAATGAGCTTGTAGGATCTGGATCCTGTGTTCTTTTGTTTTGTTTTTCCTGCTGATCTATCTATCTATCTATCTATCTATCTATCTATCTATCTATCTATCTATCTATCTATCTATCTATCTATCTATCTATCTATCTATCTATCTATCTATCTATCTATCTATCTATCTATCTATCTATCTATCTATCTATCTATTCATTTCATTGTTGCCTTTGATTGTTGCCTTCTCTTCCTGTTTATTTTGGTATCTCTCTCTCTCTTTCTCTCTCTCTCTCTCTTCTACTTTTTTTTTAAGCGCGCTTGAGAGAATATCTGTCACTATTCTGTGCCTCATATTCTGATTCAGATTTTCTCTTCCGACACGGCGCTTGTGTGCTCTAGCCGTTTCGTTGGTTCATTCTTTCTTTCTTTCCTTCTCTTGCCTACCCTCCCTTCCAACCCCCTTTCTGTTTCTTTTTTTCCTGCGTACAAGCTGATGGAGTGCTTCCCCGCGCGTACGTGTAGCAAACGCGCATTTCTTTGTGCCGTAGCAAGTTCAAAGGCAAGATAGAACATTCTCCTCTTTTCCATCCTTCTCCTCCTCGAGCAGACCTCCGCTTAGCCGACCAAGTCGCACAAGGGGGAGCTTGCTGCCTCCAACGTGTCCATATATCATCGCACGCCTGTGGTGGCGAGCACAAATGCAGCCCGCGATGCGAGATTACCACAACGCCGCTACAGCGAGATGGCCGGACGGCGTTCCTAACAGCCTGTGCGAGACGCTGTGTGCGCAGGCCGTTTCCCGTGGTGCGTGCTGTCGAAACGCAACCGCCATTGTTGGCGCGCTGCTCAGACCCCTGTGACTTCGTGCCGTTCTCTGCAACCGCGGGTCTCGTCGTCTGCAACAGTGCGTCGTCTGCTGCCTCTAGCGTGTGATGACGGGTCAGCCGGGCGATGCCGCCGCTTTGACAGACGACTGCTGTACCGAAATGAGTTTGCGCAAACATGCAGCGGCGACACCGGGGCATGTCTTCTTCTCGCCAATAGCTGCTCGTTCGTCACTTTTATTTTCGTTTTTTGTGAAAACTGTGTTGTGGTTACGCAATTACTCAAGCCTGCCACGCGTCGTCACGGTTGGGATGGTTGGAGCAAAGCAACGTAGCCCATGCGGGGTCTTCGACCTGCTTTGCCTTTCATCTAACTCGAATGCGACCCGTAAAGTTGATTTTTGCGTTTCTTTATGAAACACGTGAGCTGGTGGAGACAGTATTTTTACCATTTTGTACCATACGTGAATGTTGCGTCAAGTAATATTCGTATCTGCCGGTAATATTGAATATCTAGGAAGAGTTGCTGAAGGCAACACTCGCTGAAATAATTGCTACGCTACGTTCTCTATAGATTTCGTTTTTATTTGCTTGCTCGCTTGCTCACTTGCTCGCTTGCTTGCTTGCTTGCTTGCTTGCTTGCTCGCTTGCTTGCTTGCTTGCTTGCTTGCTTGCTTGCTTGCTTGCTTGCTTCTGAGATGTTCTCATTATTTACTGTACAATGTAAAAGCAGGATGGCGAGGCAAAACTGAACCTATTGCGGCAATACTGTATTGGCGTTTTGTGTCTATAGCTTGCACATAGTACATTTGTTCCATGCGGGATTAAGTTTGCGCATAAACTACAACAGAAGTGCAATTACAAGTCGACGCGTAGCTCTTGCTCACTTTCAGTGAACCTTTGTAATGTTTGTGGAAAATGTACTATACATCGATATAAACGGCACCCAGACATATAAGTGCAATCATATTCTTACATTCTGGCACAGAATGACTTAATGCCTGTAACCTCGTGACGTCCACGAACATCCTATGATGACACGATACCTTTTATTGTCAGTCATTATTGCCTTGTGGTCTCTTACGAACCGGAGTAACGTTTTGCTCGGCGAAGTGTTACGGATATATGCACACAACAGACTCTCCATCCACGTGGACAAAGCGACCATGCCTCATGTTCCCTTTGGAAAAGAATAAAGTAAGCTCTTCTAGATGACCTAGTACAGACAACGCTGTCCGCATCGTAGTACGTTGTGTGGTTCTTAATGCTGGGTAGCAACGTAACACGGGGCGATGTCCTCAAATCTACAGGGATGGACGTCGGTTCTCGGAAGCGTAATATCGGGCGCTGAAGTGCGGCGCTGCTGACCATAACGGCGACTTTACGAACTAGTCTTGGCTAGGCTCCCTAGTCGTGGCTACTTTGCTGGCCTAATGAAGTGCTTACCGAGAGCCTTGTTCTTTGAGCTCGCATAATGTGCCATTATTTACGACAGCTGAAATTGGCCCACCATCATTACAGCGTCACCGAGGAGGTCAGCATAGCCGCCGGCTCCTATTCAAAGCCTGGCTCTGGTATTTTTCTTTCTTTCTTTTTTCTTTCGTGCATTAAGCATAGGTCATCACCACCTGAGCCCGTCCTCCATTCATGCGGGTATGTGTGCCTCCAGAGCTGACCCCGGCGTGTAATGAGCGTTTTCATTATTTCTCGACGTGGTTCGTTATGACGGCAATGCGGGTCGGGTAATGCGGGACATTACTGTTTATCACTTGCTTGTTCATGGCAAAACGCGAGGCGAGAACTACTGCATGGTGGCGGCATATTTACAGGCGTGGACGGTTTTACCAGCACCAGTGCCTCCACGGGGTGTTATTAAACAATGGGTGTACTTACTCTGGTAATTGTACAGCCTCTGTCCAATGCACAGCAACGAAGCGACTCATAAAACGATCGTAAGTTATCGCTCAACGTACCCCAGGTTCGTCAGCATAAGACCGCCTCACAGCCAGAAGCTTTGCACACAAAGAAATAATGTAGGCAACGCGACAGATGGTAGCTTTTGGTATATATATATATATATATATATATATATATATATATATATATATATATATATATATATATATATATATATATATATATATATATATATATAGAGAGAGAGAGAGAGAGAGAGAGAGAGAGAGAGAAAGAGAGAGAGAGCCGACAGACCACTTATAACGCAGTTCTTGGTAGATGGGCTTTGAAACTGCCTTTAAGATATGGAATGTTAAAGAGGCTCCTGCTACAGCGTTGCCTGTTTTCCACGTGCCTCTTACGCGTCGTCTTGCTGAGCCGTTTAAAAAGTACTTCCGGAGGTGCGCTTTTCGCGAATTTGTTGAAAGGCACTCAGCGGTGACATCCGTAAGGCTCAAAAGTTTATCCTCCCCGCTTCGGTGGACCGTGCCTGATGATAGACGTTGCCCCTCTTTATTTTGTTGGACGGAGGAAACCAGGGACGGGGCTACCACGGACACGTCGGTGGTCTGATGTGGGGCTGGAAGCGCGTTGGCGCGCGCATCGGTTCCACCTACTGGTTTCCCAAAAATGTGTGCCACCACCCACCCCTGCACCATCCTGGCCGTTTTCATAAAGAAGCGCTGAAGACGAAGACGAAGATGAAGGAACACATACGACGGGACTGGCGCTTGTCTTCCTTCGTCTTCGTCTTTAGCGCTTTTTTTATGAAAAATGTGAAGGTGAACCAGCTCGCCCAAATCAAGGTGTTGCTCCACCATCCCTGGATACTCCTGAGCCGCCATAGAAACACCTGTAATATGTGTGATGACTTCATCTCAGGAAACAGTGACTTAATGGATGAAATTCTGAATCAATGAAGGTATGAATGAAGGAAGGAAAAAAGGAAGGAAGGTACGAAAAAGAAAGAAAGAGCCTTGAGCATAATCTATGAGTTCTTGAGACTGCTTTTCAGCTATAGTTATCCGCTGAAAGGGAAACTTGGGCGAGTTGGTGGTAATTCATGTTTCGAACAGTAACAGCGCTAACCAGACAAGCACACAGGCAAAGTGCCGTGTTCTTCTTTGCCTATAGTCTTGTCTGTTTAGCGCAGTTACTTCTCGAAACACACTTAAGTTATCCAGTTAGCCCGAAATGTGAGGGGTGACATTACAAAGTCGACTTTCTTCGCGCGCTTGTGTTTTCTTTTCTTTTTTTTTTTTGCCGCTGTCCTAACAGTGCCATTTCTTGAGTGGTTCTTTCAAATCACCGTCTCACCGACTTCATCGCTCGTACATTTCAGAGCCTCCCGTGCACGCTCGGAAAGGATGCCGGTGTTTAGATTTCTGGCTGCGTGCGCTCGTGCTTTCAGAATATAGACGCAGTAGGAAAACATGAGCTCCTATAAGGAGTACATTAAATTTAGCTAACCTCGTAAATTGTCAACCTCGAGTAGCGTATAACTTTTTTTTTGCGTACGCAAGGCTTATCTTCATGACAGGAAAAAAAGAAACACTTTCAATTCAACCACGGGCGGCGACGTTGCTTTAAGATTTCTGCGACACGTCTCTATTACGGCATAGATTGCAGCAACGTCTGGTCGGGGCTGGCTTGTCGCGAGCGACAAGAGTATGACGTCACTGTATACTTACTTTATTTTATTTTTACTTTTTGCTCGCAGCATATGCTGCACTTATACACCGCACAACCATGTTGGAACGCGCGAAAGTACTACAAAATCAGCTTGGTAATATCTAGCAAACAAGGGACGAAGAAGACCTGTTCATTCCTTATATTTCTTACCCTTGCGACACATGTACAGCAGCTGTACAGATGGTTGGTCACAACCAACTAGCTGACGTTTTTGCTCTTCTCAAGCCTTATTTTATCACGTGTCGCTTTACCATTTTACCTGTAAGCTCAGACAAAAAAAAGATAAAATCTGCGGTTTCACGTGCCGAAACCACGATCTGATTATGAGGCACGCTGTATTGTGGAGGGGGGGGGGGGTGAGGGGGAGGTACAGATTACTTTTCACCCCCTGGGGTACTTTAACGTGCCCCCTAGTGCGGGGTAGCAAACCGGAGGTTTTAAGTCTGGTTAACCTCCCTGCCTTTCTCTCATTTGCATCTCTCTCTCTCCCCAATGCACAGTAAACGGGCGTTCTTGCACTTCGCCCCCATCGAAATGCGACCGCTTCGGCCGGAAATTCATACCGTGACGTCAGGCTTAGCAGCGCAACGATAAAACCACCAAGCAACCATGGCGGGTAAACAGAGGCAAGTTAGCCGGGAATACATCTAGTTCGTTACAGTCGTATGGGAAGACTGAAGTGGGTATGAAACTATGCAATAAATAGCGCGCACTTTTCTTCATGTTACCATGTAAGTAAATCACATCTATTTAGAATAAAGAGCCCATAACGATTATTATTGCATGTGTTGCTTCCTCGTACTTGTGCTACCCGAATCTTTGCTGATTCTGCAAGTGTATGAATGCGAGCGCCACAAATGGTCTACGGCTGCAAGCTTGGGGAATCCTGCGGAAACGAATCTTTCTTATGTTCCTTATATGTAATGCTATAATCGGCGTAAAGTATCGAGGCTCACTTTGCGATCGAACGCTTACACGCTTCTTCCGTATCCTGGTATCCTAAACAGGCTGTGTTCATGTTCAGTCGAGCGGAAAACCAGCTCATAAAGCTCCTTAACCTTTGCTCCATCGGCGCGGTTAATGACGTATCGATTTACTATATATGCAACCACTCGACTTGATAAAACAGTTTCGACGTAAACAGCGGGCTTCTTCTTCTTCTTTTGAGCGAGACGAGGTATTTTGATAACTTAAAGAGAGCCGGCGCTATGAATAAGCCAATCTATGTAGGGAAGCACTGGGCTGTGATGCTTTACATGTCGCCGCCATAACATACACGTGGAACTACTTAATATCTTCGCTTTTCGGTCATCGAGCGCGAACCATTATATTAAGCAGAGCTATAGGTAGAACGTGCACCTTCGATTTCGCATTTAGCTGGGCATTCAAGTTAACGGCCAGCAGCGCACTTTACGATGGCTGGCGGACACTGTAATGAGCTTTTTTTTCTTCTTTTTTTTAGCTTGATACTCTACCTCTGGCGAAAAACTGAGCAGCCTAGCGCATCGGCGGGCGATCAACGGAGAAACACAATAATGAAGAAGTCATTAGGCTGCTGATCGGTATTCTCTCTAGGAGAGACGCTGATGTCGTTAATCTTAATCGCCTACTCCGTTTCATAATTTTGCAGATTTCAATTTGGCTCCCGAGGCCGCAAATTGAGGGTGGCGCCAAGAGTTCTTAAACGGCAGGACGTAATGGGGTGGCTGGCTTTGCAGCGAAAGCGCCTCAAGAGTACGTACTGCGACCGCGCGGACGGCCGCAATATAACCTCAAGAAGTTTGTGTGCTCGAATATAGCGAAGCGATTTGATGAGCTAGCGAGTTCACCAGATGTTTCTGGCGGAGGAATCGATGTCAGTCAACAAACCTATTGTGTATCGCAAGCAAACGTCTTAAGGCAGCATAATAATGTGAGACAACGTCAATCAAAAAAAGCTGCTGTATGTCGCGAGCAGTCATCTTATAAGGCGTCATAGAAATACGAACCGGCAACACGTTCTTGGTGATATCACGTTTTGTTTCTTTTCTCATGGAGGGTCTCCTCGCGATCCAGATTACACGTTCTTTATCAGCGCTCTAATGAAGGTAAAGCAAGCGAAATTCAAACCTCATTTTTTATCGACCCTCGCGAGTCCATACTGTCTTGATGGGAACGGCAGTTCAACATCGTTGTTTGCCCAAGTCACGTTGGCGAACGCAGTCACGCAGCCCTTGGTATGTAGCCGCGCTGTATACGGACGTCACGTTGTCTTTCCAGCCATCGACCTGTTCGCGAACCAGGGGCACTCGGGTGCACAGCCCCCCGGATTCGAGAGTGGGAAGCCATTTGTCTCAATCGGGCGCCCAGCCCCTGTCGGTTGCCAAAAGAATCGCAATCGATGACTCGGTCTCCCGAAGCCTACGCCAGAGTCCGGAAATAGAGCACGGGCGGATACCGCAGCAAATCCATTTCCTGTGTGTTCCCTGTTCCCCAAAGGGTCTCGACGTGCCGCGAACCGCACGCACTGAATAAATGGTGGCCAGCCTGCTAAGCATGGATTTTCGATAATTGCTCATTCAGATTTTGTTCATGTTGGTGCGAGCTCGGCGCATACTGCGAAAAAGTGCGACCGTGGGTATAGGGTGAAACGCTCAGAAAGTGAAAAATCAATCAATCAATCAATCAATCAATCAATCAATCAATCAATCAATCAATCAATTCATTCGCTCTGGCAATTGCACCGGAGGGCAAGAACAGGTGGCAAACGGGGAACGGGACCACGGAAAGGCGTGTGTTATTGGAGTAAAAGGTCAGAGGCCACGTCCATGCAAGCGTGAATGCAAGCAATTCCCCCATGGCAGAGTACAGAGGGGGCCACAACAGTGCTAGTGGCAGGCTTATGCATGGGGAAAGCGATTAGAGACACTGCCTATTTATTTATTTATTTATTTATTTATTTATTTATTTATTTATTTATTTATTTATTTATTGGAATCAGTGTTCGAAAGCAACGTCTGGCTTATGAGAGAGAGATAACAGAGAGGAAAGGCAGGGAAGTCGAACAGACGAGCGTCTGATGTGCTACCCTACACGGGGGGTAGGGAAAGGGGCAACATACAGAAGCAAGCGGGATAAAGGGAGCACTGTGTGTGCCCGTCTTATGAGAGACGTGGCAATGAAGGACTGTGGGTTAATTTTGACCAACTGGTAGTTGCGTGCTGAAGCAGCGGTGTGTTGAATAGGGACTAGTTGGTATACTTCCGAATTCTAAGGAAGCAGCACTAAGAACAGGACGGTGATGAGAGGAGACAAACCCATGGCGCTGACTAGACCATTAACTTTTATTACGTGTGGACGTCGAATATGGAGGGTGTCCCAGCTAATGTTAGCCAAGCTATTCAAAGAAAAGAAAAAAGAAAGATTAGAAAAAACATGGTGCAAGATACGATCATAATAGCTGCGGCGTTCGGTCGTCAGACCTGCGACAACCGATCACCGTAGGTTTTAAAAATTGCATCTTGCAGCATGTTTTCTTTTAATCGTTTTTTTTTTCGTTGAGCTTGGCTAACGTTAGCTGGGACACACGGTACACTGCAAGTACAATCTGTACAACAGAAAAAAACAGATAGATACGTTAGATGTCACGTTCAACCACACGTTGGACAGGTACGTTATTTCGCTCCGGTATTTAGCGGCATTAGTCAACCGGTAGTTCTTCAACGAGCGTGTAAACCAAAGTACAGGAGTGTTATTGAACTTCGTCCCCATTGCAAGTGGCCTCCACAGAAGGAAACCACACCTGCCGCACTGCTACCTCGTGCCCAGAAATTGAGCACTACAGACCTTTTACAACACCAATGCCTACGGGCGCCGCCATATTTGTTCACGCGAGAGCCTTCTGATCGGCGTTTGCTCGTTTGTCTACAGTGTGCACTGCGGCCGCAGACGCGGCCCAGACAGCCCCTACTTCGGCCACCATGGTGAGCATGTGAGTGTGTATAGACAGAAAACGCTGGTGAAAGTGGCTGAGGCAGTTTAAGTATATCTTTCATTTATTCGTTCTGTCTGAGCTGCAGTTATAATTGCGGGCAAGCTCACCGATGGAAGGCGACGAATCTAGCAGCCTGATGTTTGCTTTTACCTTTTATATTCTAGCCTATACAGTGCTTTACTTGCAAGGCCGTTACATACAGTGGGCCTGTTGCCGTCGCTAACTGTATGCGCAACAACTTTGGCAACGGCCCAGAATAATGCCTGTTCGCGATCTGCTCCGACCACGGGGCTTGGTTCCGAGTCCGTAACACTTGTCGCCAGCGCTGATAAGATAAATTGGGAATTGTTTTCAGCTTACTTGCCGCGCAGGTTGAGACATCTTCGCGTATGCGTGGACAAAAATGTTGCAAGTGGCCAAGTGACCTTTGGCCCGACGTTTGATTCCCGGCGCAAGAAGAAAAATCGCGGTGGCTGCCTAACAATCCGCTTTTGACTTCCCTGCTATGGTGAAGTTTCTAGAGTGCGTCAGTCGCGCTTGCGTAAGAACGTATCGTTGACTTGAATGCTTTGGCCCTGTAACGTAAAATTATTCCAATATGTTTTTATTCCAATCTCCTGACGTCAAATTTGCGTAAACGCCGACGCAAGCATCGGGCGGTGACCAATCAAGCACTCTCCACGTTTGTAGGAGGTCACTTTTGTTCGCTTTAAAAACGAATAACATTGCCTACACTGAGCGGCTTCTCTGATCTAATTGACTGATGAGAGGCGAAGAGCGCGCTCAAGTGAAGAGGGATTCGATGGGGCCGAGCCAGTGCACTGAAAATCGATAACTGGATGAAGAGGGTGGTGCCGGCGTCTGCGATTGGTTCGTTTTCACTTACTTCGCTTGCGGTGGTTGGTCGAAAATCGCGGCGGCATGCAGCGGAAGGTTGAGATTGCCGCTAAAGAGGATCCTCATCAAAGAAAAGTTCACTGAGCGAGGTCGTAAACTTGCCGAAAGTGCTCAAAAACGTTGAACGTCCACGCAAAAACATTTATTGTACGCAAATAAACCAATGTTCTTGGGCAGGTGCTAGTGTTTGAATGATCGCCGGCAGCCATCTTTTATTCCTTTCATAACGGGACACCCTGGGGCTAGTAAGAAAAAAAATTCAGTTTTGTTTGGCATATTAATGCATCTTTAACGTGGACACGTCACTTTGACGTGGTGAGTTTTCGCGGTTCTGTGACGTCGCGCGACAGGCAGATGAAGTGGGTGCAGTCCGAAAACTTTGGACCAATAGCCGTGGGCTAATGGCGAAAAGGCGTCGAATCAGAAATAACTATTTTTCTTTTGTTCAGTCTAGTCAGGCATAATCAGAGTGTACACATCATATCAGATGGGGAGCTATCGCTGTTTGCGTGACGTCGCGTGACAGACAGGCGAAGTGAGGGTGGCCCATAAAAGTTTTTGACCAATCGCGGATGGCTGATTGCAGAATTGGAATAGAAAAGTGTGGAATAGCTTTACGTTATAGCGCCCCTAATCGACGTTTCAACCTTGCGAGATATTTTGTGCCAGCGGTGGCGGTAACGCTATGTTGTTGCTGCAGGTGGTGTCAGCATAGCGTAATATAGTGTTAGCCTGGCAGTAACTGTCGGCAACCGGTTGCCGGTCATCGCCGGCAAAGGGATATCCGGCGCTGGCGGCCGGCTTTGTGCAGCCCACCTAGCGGAAAAGTGCGAATGACGAAAGGTCGTACACGCCCGCACTCCTTGTGCAGCTGAGCCATATAAAGCTCGCACACACTCTCACCCCATGGCTTCACGTCTTTGCCGCACTTCTTGCAGTTCCCGACAGAGCAAATCTTCCCTCTTCTCTTCCACATTTTAAATAAATAGTACTAAGCGATTCACGGCATCTCGGCGGAATTTGCTAGAGTGGCGGGCGCCGGCTGGTGCCAGCTTGTTCTCGATTGGGAAGGCGTTCAATGACGACGGGCATGTGGCGGTCTCTGGTGGCATGTGCGCAGGCTGCTCGCGGCACAAAGGCCTACATTGTCACTTCGCAACCGTGACAGATCCGGTAGAAATTGTTATTCCCGCTTGTCCAATGTACGCGAAGATACCAGCCCAGTGACGTACGTGGAGCGTGGTGTGCAAGAACAATTATGAACCGTGTCTGCGGGAGCGTGTCCTGAAGGGTAGTTGTAGTCTGGGAGGGGTTCGCATACAGCCCGGACAAACAAATATTCACGCGACATCATCATGACATTCGTACGATGACGCCCGCGCTTCATAGCTTGAACAGCACATATCTGGAGATAATGAAGAGATGGGTCGATTGGGCTGGGAGCGGCTGTTCACCCATTATAGCACTGGGTAAACATGGCGGCCACGTCGACCGTCTTTAAGGATTCCCTATATTATTCAGCCGGGGCTGCCAACAGAAGCAGCGACAGAAACCCTCGCCCCTGAACGCTGGAGGCTCAAGCCGTATCGCCAGTCTTATAGGTGGGGTTTACCATGGGACCAGTGACCTGGCATCGCGATGGCATTGAAGATGGCCTCCTTGCTAGTCTATGTGAAATTAATAAATCCTGATTGACAAACTGTGCCTCAGACGTTAAAGAACCAGACAGGTGCACAGCCACCGCCAAATTTCACGTCCGCACGCATTGCCGGGATATCAACGCCACGGGTCTCGGCTATAGGATGTGTTATGCGGCTACAACATGAGATGTATTCGCAACGTGTTTTAGGCGGTGCGTCGTCGTTTCGGCATCAGCGCATTTATCTCACAGGCCGCCCGATCGTTATACGAGGTAAACACCTTCGATTATTTGTTATATTTCCTACGCAAGTAGGCGAACCTTGTTTACCCAGTAATCTAGCGGCCGACAAGCGGGCGCCGGGATGTTTAAAGGTCAGCTCTGTACAGCCTTCACTATCCGAATTACCCGCACGTTCATCGGTCGTACTCTACGTGTACAGGCTCATGTGCTGCCTGTGCACGTATATTCTGCCTATGCTGAAGTGTCAGCGTATGTGACCTAATACGGCCTACGTTAAGCAAGTAGCCCTTTGGCAAAGGTAAAAACATGCAGTTTGTGACCACAAACATGACAACCTGTATTATAAGCTCTAAGTAGAACTATGCATAGAAAAGATAAGAGATGAAATACAGAGAGGTAAGAACAGTAACTGCCTTGTCGGATACTGGGGGAAGACGAAAGGGTCGAAAGGACAAGTAGAAGACATTTACGAACATATGAAGAAGATATGTTCACGGAAACATTGTACGAGGTGCTTAAAACGATCACAATCGTTCATACAGTCCCGACGCTCTTAGAAAACGCACCAGTGATATTAAAGCAACTCAGACTGCCGACGGCAGTCCAGAGTCTAAGCTAGCAGTCTGCTTTTGTTGAGGCAAAGTTTGTCGATCGTGTTGCAGGGCACTGTTCTTTGTCTGCTGAAGCGAAAAAATTCACAGAAAATGCATGGCACTGCCTCTTTCCCCCGACTAACTTCGCATTCCATACTGCCGGCCATTCTGATGAGAAAGACATTCGTGAATACTACTTCATGTTATGGGCCACATACAAAAGCTACGTCATATTGTGGTAAGCTGCGAAGAATGCAGAGCTTTAGGTGGGGATCTCGGGAACAATGGAGCTGGTTTGTGAAAACAGCCGAATTTATTTGGCCAATCGGGCACTCGCAGGAGTGCACCAGTTTGGAGATATAAATTTTCCAAATGTCCGACGAAAAGCATTGGCGTTTCAGTTTCTTGCGTACTTCAATAAGTAAAATAACGTTTTTTTAGTGGACAACATTGCACTTTTACCGCAAGTTTGACGGCGGAAAAAATCTCGAAACTGGTGTAATCCTCATTATTCGTTCCTAGTCTATATGATTCGCAAGCTCACTCGCTACGATTCGTAGAGTGCAATATGTGCTATAAAGTAATTACATCGGAACGTAGTTTATAGGATTCTACATAATAAACATTTCGGATAATACGTCTCTCTCACTTTTTCCGGTGAACGTCTCATAGGTGCAGCCTATTTTCATGCGGTTATTGCGATCACGTTTTCAAGTGAAATCAGATCATACGCACTACCGGAGAAATGGGCTTTTAATGGTATTTCTAAAACTCATAGCTTAATATCCTAGTGTACTAGCCTAAATAACATTCCAATGACCCACGAACGACGTGTTGAGCCATGGTCCCACTGGAGTAAAAACGTACACGGCGCGTTTCCGGCGGTAAAACGTTGCTCAGGCAGTGCACCCACACCGACTGGCGGCACGCCGCTGCTCAGTTGAATGAAGAAACGGCTTCTTCTTTTTTTTTTACTTCCAGAAAAAGGTTACGGAAATGGAATAGAAGACAGTTTAGTACGTACTGACAACCTGTTTGAACGTCGCTAGATAAAAGTACGTTGGCTGCGGTTCCTGGGGTGTCGAGTGATGCTGCAATATTACTCGACGCCACACGAATATTCATTATTCAGTTTGTCACCCAGTACGCCTATTCTCATACTTTATGGAGCTTGCTTCGCATAATGCGCTTTTTGGATGATACGTATTATTTTCCGATTCCCGTAAAGCTGTATCAGCGAGATTCCACTGTAGCTTAAATTATGATTACTGTAATTATGTTAAGTGTTCAATTACGCATTTGCATTTCTCTAAAAAGATAATGGCCGCCTCATAGAGCAATTTAGCTGACGGGGTAGTATTGTGCTATTTGCCGCAGGCAATTTTCAAAATTTCTTCAAAGCCAAGAAAAAAACACCGTATATATCGAGTCCGTGCATACGTATAGCCATCTGTATCGCCCATGCAGATGAGTCGGTGGCCTGCTCCGTTCTGCATAGTATCACGCAACGAAATAACAGACACCCACCTAAATATCCTGCAACCGCCTCATACCATTAATAAAGAGAATAATTACGTTGCCTCTTTTTTGCCGCTTTGAAGCGAATAATCGATTGCCAACTAGCTCTTCGAGACGTCTGTGCTGTCGCGCGAGAGATTTGTGGCGTTTGGACGTCGAGGACGGTGGAGCCGTTGTGGTATTTGTCCAGTGCTCAATATTTTCTTGCCTTCTGATCCATCCTCTCGATATACACTGTTCTCCCAGGGTGATACACATTTAAATGTAATCTACATGCAACCCTACTTGCGATTGCTTTCACTGTTCATGTGGCAACCAGCGGCCGCAGTTTCTTCGGGAGTATGGTTCAGACATCAAATAGTCCTCTTCTTTTTTAATGCAATTTTACGCATTCGAAGGCACAATTCTTGCAGTACTTGGCTCTACATAGTAGCCTAGTCGAACTAAAGCACCATGGTCCATATTTCAGCCGCAATAGCAGCGCGTTACCCAGAGGGACGTGAAATAAACGCATTTGGACGCGTTTGGCGCAACGACGTGCCACGAATGCGCTGTAAATGCGTTCCATGTCGTTGTCATTTAAATCAATACGAATGACTTCCGAGAATGTTTGTCGGTGGGATAACACACGTGGCGCCAAAGACGTTTTTTTTTTTTCTTTTTTTCGTTTATCTGCATATTTCTCATGTCTTTACTTTTCTGTTCACTTCGCGCAGGTGCACGCTTCGGGAGCGTTAGAAAATTACAATGCAGGAAAACAAATAAATAGTTAGCACGCGGAGAGTAATGCAGCTCGCGATAGAGATCGTGGTGATATTAAGCGTTCCCTAGCATAGTAACTCTTCATACGTGTTCAGTTAGTTGCATCTTGCGCAACGTAGACAGCTGCCGGTCATAGATGTTGACATTTCGGGACAGACGCTGCTTGCCCGCGAAAGTTTCGCCTGTTGACGTACCGTGCAATCGTCGACCGTGCAGTTCGTGCGCTGACGTCTGCAGCGCTGACTTTTTAATATTCCGGCGCACGCAGCGTCGACCGCAAAATCACTGAGTAAACAAGGCCACAGCTTCACGCGCTTGCATAACACAGTTAGCAAATGATCGGAACTGTTTACCTTAAAGTCGACGGGATAGCCTACGTGCGACGCGAGCGACGGCCCTATACAGAACTGAGCGGTTTATCTTCTGTAGAAAAATAACTTGCGGTTAACGAGAAACTGGGGCGTGCGGCAAGGCCCTACCGGCATGGCGGCTATACTCGCGGGACCTGGCTCGCTCAGGATGGCACTTGGTGGCGCATGTTGCTGCGGTAGGCTTCGTTTGAATCAGTTCAAGAGAGAGCGAGAGAGAGACATGGGGGTGGGGGGTAAAGGCAGAGAGGTTAGCCAAAAGGGGATTCTCGTTTGCTACTCTTCATTGGGGGAAGGGTAAAAGGAAAAGAAAGACGGAAGATTTAGCAGAGAGATGAAGAAAGGGCACGGGAAGAAAAAATACAGGAACGTTCGTGATAACTATAGTCTCTCTGACAGGCCGCTCAAACGTTACTTAACTTTATACATTCTTTACTTATTTCTGGGAACAAGTTAATACATCTTTCTCTAACTGTCCCTCAAGCGATAATGCCTTCTAGGCGATGCAGGTATTCTGTAAATGAAATAAATAAATAACTAAATAAAACTTCACGAAGGCCTTCACCGACATGTGGTGGGACGCCTGTATAAGCGGGCGTTCAAGGACTGTCTGTCCTGAAAGCGGCCGGTCGTCAAGACGGGCCACCGCTGTTGCGAGTGACTGCCCGTGAGCTCTGTGTCGGGGACAACCGCAAAGAACATGTTCAATAGTTTCCTCGCTGCCTGTCCTAAAATTTACGGCGGTGTGAGGAAGAGAAGAGCTTGCACGGAGAGAAAGAAGAACACACACACGCACATATGCACATACACAGCGGAGGCTTTGTAAGCCAGAATAGACGCGACGTTATGTATTCCGCATCAACTGCCCCTTACGCCAAAGATTGTAGTAGCACCTTCTCTGGAATAGGCAAGTATTTATGAATAAGGTGAAGTCATACCGCATACAAAACTAAGCAAACACTGCGAAATTTTAGCCCAGAAATAATGTTAAAATATGCAGTAATACTGCAAGCTCCGTGACGTGACACCAATGTCATTGGCGCCGTCGTACGGGGACGAAATTACGGGAATGTGCTCGGCATTCGTTTTATCCGCCAACCCTCAATATCTTTTCCTTAGAGGAATTCAAGTAGGGCTCTCAAAGAAAAAGAAAAGGTTCTACTTGTCTAATTTGATTTGAGGCCTCTTTAATCAAACCTGCTAACAAAGTGAAATGCCAACAATTAGCGTGCATACGAACTGCATGCAATTTAATCTTTCCCGCGCGTATGATGAAATGAACAGTCCGTCGGTTTAGCCCAGTAATGTACCCCTCCATAACTCCGCGCACATTTCTGTAAGGGAAAAGTTTGCTGTTCACGGACTACACAAAGTCCAAACTGCGCGAACTTCATTGTCATATGTTCAGCTATTGACGACAGCGTCAAAGCTTTCGCCAACAGCAGTGCACAGAGCGAACATAGCCGGTGGCTTGTTCGGTATCCACGCACCATGCATGATGAAGGACTGACGTGGCACGCGTTACTGGTACAAGAGGCGGAGGGAGGGAGGGAGGGAAAGAGGGAGGGGGGAGAGAGGAAGAGGTGGGTGGAGACTCTATTCCGCCGTCACTATTGCGTAAGCGCTCGGGCGTTGTTAATTTCCGTCCGGCAGAGCAATAGCCAGGCGGGAGACGTACACTCGCTTTAATTAAGTCGCGGAGCAGCACGGGTTCCGAGGAACTTTCGCTCTCTTTTGTGCAGGCGTTGTCCGCCTGATAGAGCCAGACGCGTACAGCGTGGGCGCGCACAGCGCGCCTTTCATAGCGCGCTAATTAGGACACGCGTCACTTCTTATAGGAATGCGATTCCGCGCTTTTGTGCGCGTCCGCGTTGCTTTGTTGGGCCTCTACGTGAGTTGTCCTTCCACGGCGGGATTAATTGCGTGCTTCCCCGCGCACCGCGTGCCAATTTCTGCGCTGCCGAGACGTGCACGGAGCCGAGCGTCTCTCGCGAATGCGGATCTGGTTCGACGGAGCTCGTGCTTCCCTTACGTCACCTTCTGACTGCCGACGTAAGTGAGCTAGCTTTCTCTGTTGTCTGAGAACCGAGTCGGACCGCCTAGTTGTCGGTTCTGCGTTCTCGCGGTGCGGGATACGCGACTAGGGCCTAATTGTGCACCGAGAAGGCGGGGCAAGCTTGGCGATTGCGCAAGACCGCTCTCTCCGCAAAGTGCAGGTTGCGGATGATGAGCTTATTTTTCTCAGATGCTTAGCGCTTTTGACGGCTATGAAGATGGCCCGTCGCATGCGTTATTAGTCCGCATTTCACTGTACGCACTCGGGCACGTGCTGTCTCGCCAAGACGTATGTCTCTTCCAGACATCGATATTTGCTGCGCATTCATTCAATTAGGCCAACGCTCTTGAAACACCGACACGAAGCAGATTAAAGTCTTTGATTACATTTTCGTTTCTTTCTCTCGTCCTCCCTTCTTTTTAAGCGCCTCTTTCCTACTGCAAGATAGAAAACAGGAAACATGCATCAATTGAACCTCACATCCTTTTATTTATTTATTTATTTATTTAATGCCTAGCGCTTACAAGCATTCCTCACACAGTATGCGCGACGATGACGTCGTTATAGGGCTGCTCACTTACAAAGCGAATACCTTAGAAGGTATTCGGTAGTCCAATAGCTGCTATTACGCGCAAGTACGAGCTCCGACCAGTCGCACGTGCGTAATAAAATGCGCGTTACCGGACGCGAATACTTCGTTAAGAAGCAGTACAGTGCGGTGACATGAAAAGTGCATCTGCTAAAGGACACTCATTTTGTTCGTAGCTGACTCGCGCTTGTAAGTGTTCCTATCGGAGGTTGTTAAACCGATTAGATAACAGACCATTTTCAGTCACTAAGATCCTCGGACCATGGTCCCACGCGTCGCAGGCTTACAAAGCGACGCGGGCAATGCTACGTTTCATGAAAGCGACTGGCCTCAATGACCTATTATAGGCGTGAAGTTATAGGCATCCGCACGTATTCACACCGATAGTAGCTTCTTCTCTCCCTCTCTTTTCTTTTCTTCCCTTAAACCCCTTCCCCTGTGTAGGGTAGCACACCGGACGTGCGTCTCGTTGACCTCCCTACCTTTCCTTCCTTCCTTTGCTCCTCCTTCTCTTATCGCAACCATATCAGAAATAACCACTTTTATTGAAGCTCACTAGCCTAATAGATAACAATACTCATTCATCTATGATAAAAATAATTTATTTTCCAAAAGGCAGTATCCGCACAACACGTGAACTCGCGCTTCCCCTCACTGGTACTGCAGGGTATACGCTGATATCGCATAGTGTCGGAGGATACTTCTTCAGCTGTACCAACCCAAATGTTTCTTCATATATGTAATATGTTATCATATCCAGTCAATAAAGTTAGCGCCAGCCAATTCCACTTTTACGGGAATGCAGGCAATTGGCTGCCGTCAGAAAGTATACGGCATAACTCAGAAGGCGTCACATGGCGTCCGATCCGTCAGCGCGATCTCTCGCAGCCCCGCAGACTAACCACTGTAAAAGGCCTGTAGTCTTTCTGCGCATTCTCCAGCGCAGAATCGCAACATGTTCGTAGAAACAAGTGTTGTAGTAAATTATATACGATGCTCTGGAACTTGTTTTTTCTAAGATTTAGAAGGCTTGGACCTTCCCTTTGCCATAAAGAATGACAAGTCTAAAATGTCATGTCAATACTGCTTAAAAGCTAGATTTTAAGCTGATGACGAGGATTCTGTAAACAGTAAGGCAAAGCCCGAAATACTTAACTGTATTTGACAACCGCAGTCCCAAGCACAGGTTTAACGCGTGCTGATAGAAGAGCTAACTGAGGTGCGTTGTGTCCTATATCCTACGCGACGATCCCCTTCGCGTATACAACCAGAACCAGAGCCGGGAACTCGAAGACCTTCAATCACGGACCCACACTTCCCCAGCGGACAAATCCAAACGATAGGTGTTCCCGGCTTCTCTGGGGGGTCGGGGGTGCGTCGGGGGGAGGGGGGGCGGTCGACGTGGTGCGGGTTGGCCGGAGGGCTCCGGTTCCAAGGACGTACCCGTCGCGCACCTATAGCACAGCCGGCGCGCTCCTAGAATCCCCGCAACCGCCAACGCCTGCGGCGGCACCTCCAGAGGCAAATTGAGTGCGCGATCAATTGTCCCCCAGCGTGCTCTTGCGTTTGCCATTGGGTCGCACGTGCCCTCTGTCTCTCTCTCCTTTCCCTCCGCAGTGCCCACAGCCTCGCCTCTATACTCCGTTCGTCGCTTCATGTTTGCGCTCCCAATGGCCCGCGGGCCCGATTTAGACGCGTGGAACTGCAGCAGCGGTCCACAAGTCCGCTTCCAGCGGCCGTGCTTGCTTACGCCCCCTCGCCTTTACCATCGTCGGATGACGCGAAAGTCGCGAAGGGAGAATTCACTCACCGCGCCAGCAGCGAATCTCCGAGTAGGATGCTTCGGTCGCCTCCATTTCACGCACCACTTGCACTGGGTGTAACTAATTACCATGCACGGCGGTGCTCGTTCCGTATTCAGGACCCTTATTGTTACACTCCCTCCCCCTCCCCTCACGCGTCTCTCCCGCACCTCGCTCCACTCTCTCCCCGCTCCACTGTCGCTGCTGCAAGCGATGCTATAACTTCGCCAGAGAGCGCCAGGTGCAAAAGGAGCCTAGCTACATTTTAGCTGTATAACACTTTATCTCTTTATTTCTTTATTTATTTATTTCCTGTACGGTTTATCTAGGCCAGGCTCTTGCGATGTCCCAAGTATACTGTCGGTGCGCGCTCACCGGTGGTTGACCTGTGCGCGATGCTCTAGTGCGAGAGCGCGGCTTCCAATGCTTGAAATGAGCTTGCGCGTGGGCTGTCGCTGTGCGGGTACTCAGTCCATTATAAAATGTGAAGACGCCAAATAAACAGACACACACAAGAGAAGAGAACGGGACAGGGCGCCTACTCGCAACTGTTTTATTTACAGAACGCAGGCACATATACACTGTCAGTCAACACATGCGCACAGAGCAAACATTCATTCACGCATCTAATCAAACATTCATGACGCAACACGCTCAAGAAACCTCGTCTCGGCCTTATATAATGTTATCGAAGTATCGCTAACGCACAAGCTGCCTTTCTTGCCTATGTGATAGGCTTCAACCAGTTCCCTTGCTCTGTGCGCATGTGTTGACTGACAGTATATATGTGCCTGCGTTCTGTAAATAAAACAGTTGCGAGTAAAGGCGCCCTGTCCCGTTCTCTTCTCTTGTGTGTGTCTGTTTATTTGGCGTCTTCATATTTTATAATGAACAGCTACCAACTAGCCCAACAAGAAGTGCTTTTAAGGGTACTCAGTCGTCAGGAAAGAGGGCGTCTCGACAGCGTGGCGTCAGCGGTGGCAAAGGTATAAAAGCTTTCAAGCAGTTCTGGAAGCCGAATGAGAACGCGTGCTCACTATTGCGAACAGGTCAAGAAGGAAATTAAGAAAAACAGAAAGAAAGGAAACGAATGGAGAAGGACACGTCTTCAAAAACCATCACCCAATGGAAGTTTTAGCGCCGTACAAGGCATGTTTACTACGTGAACCTTGCAGCGACGCACTTTACGCGCGTGCGTCTTACTCGTCTTACGCCGTGTACGTGTATCGGAAGCTTGGCTTCTTTGGTAATGGGATTGGCAGACGGCTTCGCTGTTCGCGAGACGAAACTGTTTCACCGAGGCCTCGTAGTACCGAACGCAGTGCCGGACTGCCTTTACCAATCCATTCCTCGAGGTCGTTCAAGGCCGGCAGTAAAAAACTGGTTGGCCGCTGAAAGAAAGAGAGGGGGAGGGTAGAAGCGGGAAGCGTTCTGGGGATCCGTCATTCTCTAGCTTGCGAGCAAGGAACGAGATAAATGCGAGCCATTCTTCTGTGTTGCCTGCATCTCGAGAAGTTCGGTCAGTGAGACGCTGGGGAGCACGACCCCTTTCGAGAAGAGGAAGCTGGGTCGTAAATGCAAGACGTGGGGTGAAACAGACGCGAGCATTGGAATGTTAGCAGCCCGATGGTTTAGGGCGATGTTGACCATCCGGACTGCATCCTGAGCATCACGCTTCTTCTTTTTTCAATAAAACAGTAAGTGGGTGAGAGTGTATAATCGAATCACTCCTTACTTTATTTATTCCTAATCGATGTTCTCAGACGTTCTCACTCTGTTACTGCTCTTTCTCGTCAGCCTAACCCAGCGTCTGAACGCCGTAATTGCGCTGTATGCTAATGCGATGGAAGTAGACCATGCGCGGCATAGCTACAACGTGTTACACTCCTGATGTGCGCATTGCTGAAGTGAACAGCGTAGTAGACGGCGCTCGAACTGAAGGGTACTTTCTGGGCTTGCACATACTGTCGACGATCTCGCCGCTTCTCGCCGTCATAAGGCACTGATGCGCTGTGCGGTCCGAGCTCGCGCGGTATCGAAAATTCGGGAGGCTGTTCGTTTAGGAGGTACGACATAAAAAAAGAGACATAGAAAGTCGTTCACACGGGTTGTGCTCTTCTCGCGATTGTACTGGACCACACAAATGACTCTGACTCCGGTACGCATTCCCCGTGCCGTAATGGAGAGAATTAAAAAAAAAAAAAGACACCCACGTGCGGGGTGCTCAACTCCGTGAAGCTTGTTGGAAACTACTCAGGCGGCGCCGTCTGCGCGGTCACGAAAAGCAAGAAGCCACATCACGGGAATAAAAAGAAAGCAAGAACAAGGGACAAAAATAAAGGGAGCCGGCTGCAACGGTGAAACGAAAGTTTCCACAATGGCACCTTTGATCTAGGACGTAGCTTGTCTGCTATATGCTTTTTTGGGGGGGAAAGAAGGTTCTCGCTTTAAAATATTAAATTGACTTTTCGGAGCGAGAAACCGAAGGCATTCGCCTTTCTTCTTGATCGTCTGCTCGGCGTACGCGTCAAGCGGATCCGATTTGCGCCGCGCGGTGCACGAATGTGTGCGCTTCCCGATTTAGCCTCTGGCGATGCGTGTCACTGCGCAAAGGTGACGAGACGGCCTAGTCCTTTCACAGACTCAAGAAAGTGAACCCTCTTTCTTCGTTTTGTTCGCAGCCTAATTTGTATCTGATACGGGTGAAACTGAAAGGTTAAAGGGCGAGTTGTAATTGCCAATTTGAAACGCGAGATCCGCTACGATCCGCATGTTCTTTCTAAGACGACAGTTCTCCTGCTCGTGCACTTGTTAAGGCTCCATTGAAAGCAAAAAAAATAATAAAAAAAGCGATAAATATTCCTTGTCTTTCTTGCTTCTATGATCGACGTCGTCTACGTTGATCATAGAAGCAATAAAGACAAGGAATAGAAGTGTTAGCACGGCATTTACGCGGTCTGACGTACTTCGGCTTTTAGCGAACACTTTCTCTCGTGTAAAGGGTAAGTTGTCACTCACTAAACGAAATTTCGAAAACGTTCATCGTAGGAGCTTAACCTTCTGCTGGCCGTGTTCACAAGCGTGCCAGGATTCGGCGCTCTTGTTCAACTCTGGGCCCACTCTCAACTGATTGAGAGTTAAGAGAGCGCAAGGTGTCGACGGCCCTTCTAAAATTGGATCCACCCACGGGCTAACGTTAGATAGACGCTCAACTCGCCGCAGGGCTCCGCATGTGGGGCTCCCTTAGTAAGCCATACTTCTCCCATTCCGTTATCGAGTTTCTCAAATAGGCCTCGAGCGATAATTCAAATGTATAGTTACAAGGCGTGAGGCGTTTATTCAGAAGACTCGGTGCGAAAGCACTGGATGGGACGAGATCGCCCGACTGAAAATGAAAGTCCTCCTCTTCCTTCTCTTCCACCTTTCATTTCCTTCTTCTTCGCACGTACACACACGTGCCACGCACACGCACTCGCAGACGCATGTACACACACACACTGTAAGATTTGTCGGACGGTCCTACCGCTGACAACCAGATGTAGGAGTCGTCGAACTATCTCGCCACTGCCACCATTTGAAGGAAATGAAGGTCGTAGACAGGAACTCGGTGAACAGGATTTATTTACATGTTAACAGTTTAAGCAGGATACATTGGCAGACTAGCGCGACTCCCATATGGAGCCCACAAAACTAACATACAGCAAACATTTTACGAGCACACAGCTCACTAGTTCATTTCTAGCATGACAAGGAGCACTCAGCTCCCGACAACGAGCACGACACGAGCACTCCCTAGCAGCCGGCAAACGCTGCTTATAAGCTCTCCGCTTGACGTCATAGTTCGACGTCATCGTTCGGCGGGGACGGAGCAGGAATGGTCGGGAAGGTTCGTCCAAGCATTGTAAACTTGCCGCCGCCCCGCACTATGGCTCACACACACGCAAACACACAGGTGCGAAGGTCTGGAGCCGACGACAGAGGGGCGCCGTTCCGCAGTATCGTTTACGCCCACACACACACAAAGGCTCCGGAGTCAACGACCGAGGGCTTCGTAGAACTGTGCTCCGTCTCGGGTGGCGCGGCGGAGTACCACATGCCTGAGCTGACCGCGCGCCACGTGGCTGCCGGTCATCCGCAATTCTCGGTACCGCCCAGCTTTCAGTGCCGACGTCAGAGGGCTTCGTAGAACTGCTTTGTCCCGGATGGCTCCGTCAAGTACCAATTTCCTGAGCTGATCGCGCGCCACGTGGCCGCCGGCCCTTCGCAGTTCTCCGAAGGCCGCCCCGTCTGGTGGGCTTGGAACACGTGCAGCGGGCTGAAAGCTGGCACGTTGCCACCCCGTACGGCCATTCTTAACAACACACACACACACACACACACACACACACACACGTACGCGCGCGCGCCGCGCGCCCAGCGCACGCATGCGCAGACGCACGTATGCTCACACACATACACAACGCACATACACGATCAGTTGCACACGCGCGCAGACATATGTACACACACACAACGTATACACACGTGCCACGCACAAGCACGGTCTGTGTAGCACTGCATGTGCACAAGGAAATACTGTATTTCGGAGATTATTTACTATGAGCTTGAGAAACGAAAGGAACGTTGTTCGAACTAATGGCCCATCTTCGGCTGGTCGTTTCTGAGCGCTCTAGAGGGCTCTCGCGAGCGGCGTTGCCTTCGGCAGGTTGAACGAGGGTGCGCGCCCTGCGTTCGACTGGTGCTTCTCGATCGCTCTCCTCCATCTCCGAGAGCTCTGAGGCGCTCCGAGCCCTCTCGTCGGAGCAGTCGTCGAGATTGAAATGTTTCCCACAACGTCATCACAGCACAGCGCCTCTGCATGCTGTTGGCGACGGTCCGCCGTAACCTAGGCAACCTGCATGCTGGCGTCTCCGCGAATGTTCGTCCCACGGCGCGTCCGCCGGTTTTCCCGGCAGCGCCGGGAGGTCTGGAAAGACGGAACATCGGACGTTGGCAGTAGTCACGTGGTTTCGCGTCTGCCATTTCCTCCTCCGCGAGCGAATCACGTTCGGCTTGCGCGCTTGTCCGAGTTCCGGGAACCCCGGTTTTGCCCGACTCCGCTTCGGGGGATGGAGGCGACCAGTCGAAGATACCATTAGGCTTCTTACTAAACATGCTTGAATGAAGAGGGACATTGAAAATTGATCAGTTTCAAATGAATTTCTGCGTTCACGTCTGCCGCTTATTGAGCTCTATGACAAACGTTATCGGTGGCAAGGAATATAACATGCCCACGTGACTTCACGCAATTGTACAAAATAAACCATTTGTAAACTAAGGTCTACAGAAATTAGAAACGTCAAGACTGTGTCTGCGTAATTTGAAGCCTGCTACAGTCAACTCCAATTTATATGCTTGTATTATTATTTTTTTTCTTTTGGAATTAGCTTTTTCCGATTCACGAAACAGCGGCGACAAGAAGACTTTCTTGCTTCCTTTAAGAAACCCGGGGAAGCCGACTACTATACGACCGGGCGAAGCATATCGCAGATGCAGGGGATGAGAGGCAGACGCCCTTTCGAGATTCCGTCTTGAAGCAATACCGAGCTCTTGGAATACGTCGATAAATTGCAACGAAACTGCTGATTCACAGTCGAAAAGCCGCGCCCTCGTCCTGTGCGTTGCTCTTATCTATCTGTGATTCCTGGTTCGCGTTCGGTTGTGAAAGCCAATATCGAGCTCTTGCTTTCTTTTTATAGATCTACTTTGTTTCTGTCAACTACACAGTGTGCGTCAGCGCGCGAGTTTTGAGCCTTGAAGGACCGTACGCCGCGTGGTGTGAAAACGGTGAACTAGAAGCGACGTCCGGAATTCCTTGGTACGGCCTTTCGGGCGAAACTAAAACATTTTTTTTTTTTTCTGTGATCGCTGCCCACATACGTTTGTCTCGTGCGTGCTAGGAGGGAAAGAGAGCGAGAGAGAGAGTAAACTTTACTCTAGAAGAGAAAGGTTGTTGGTGAGGAGCCTTCACTCCTGGGCTCCTATGAAGGCGCTTGGGAAGTCCATTGCTCTGTGGACCAGTTTGTGCCGGAAATACTGTAGTGAAGGTAGTGGTTAACACTGTTTTCATAGTGCAATCGATTAGACCATTGCGAGGAATCTAACACGGGAATCGCAGCCGCCGCGGCGCCTCAATGCCTAGCGTGCCTTCTTCTGAGGCACGCTAGCGAGTTTGCCTTCCAGCCAAGATGACCGCACTCCTAAGGACACAAACGATCATGCACGTGAAATAACTAGTCTTGGTCAAAACCAACCTGGGGCCCTTTACAAGGACGTCCCTCGTAGCCCCCGCGTTGCTCGGGCAAATTATACCTCACGATGAAGAAGTGAGTTTACTGACTGGCGTACTACCATACATCTCGCGCCGGGCTTCTCCCATTTGTCTTCATTCAGCACGACGAATGAAGATAATTTGTTCATCTTTCGTTGCTATTAATTACTCGCGGACAGGCCAGACGCACCGGGAGATAAGTGAGAGGCAGTGAAACGATGTAAAATATATTTGTTTCCTTTCTTTCTTCGCTTTCTTTCCTTTTCTCTCTTTCTTTGTTTTCCTTCTTTCGTTCTTTCGTTCATTCTTCTAATGGTGTGCCGCTGGAAACCTCAAGGGGTTTTTGTTTTCTCATTTTGCACATATTCTTGATCCTTTGATGAGGCGAACCTCAATCTTCTCCAAGTTTAGCCAGTTCATTAAGCGCTGTCTCGCGAAGCTCTCGTCTAAAACGAGAAAGAACGGTGGTGAGATGTCGCTGATTTCGGTTCTCTAAACTGAAAAAAATATATATGTAGCGTTTCAGTACGAGACAGTAATGTGGCGGCAAACAAAATAAACACGTAAGCTTTCGTTTTTTTTTTCTCTTTTTCTCATTCCTCTTTTTTTTTCTTTAGCAGGTTTTTATAAAGCTCTCTGTGTCGCCAAGAAGTGGGCAGCCCGGAGAGAACTGCAGATCTGTCGGCGGTATGTTCATACGCGAATGAATTCTCGCTGCTTTTGCTGACTGAATGAACCACGAAGTGAAACATCAGGTCGGATGATAGGTGGCTTTTTCTCGCTCTTTTTTTTCGAAACTTCTTTTTTCGTGTTCATTTGCTGGGCAATCGCGAAAAACCTGGAAACTGGTTTTCCTGTGTCCTTTCGTGCGTTCCTTCCGCTATGCCGTCGTGGTCGTGCCACCTTTTCCATCCTCGGCTCCACCCTCACCATACAAAAAAAAAGAATGATAATAATAACAAGACAGATAAACAAGACTTCGTCCACCAACCGCTGATTTTCGCACTACAACTCCACGCTCCCTCATTTTCTTCTTTTTTTTTGGGGGGGGGGGGGCGTTGAACCGCATAATTTATTATAGTTTTTTGTTTAATGTGAACAAAAAAAGAAAAAAAAATACAAATGAAGATGCAGTAAACCTTAGAGGTGGGACGACACGGGTGCCTCGGAGTTCTTTTGACGAGCATTGGCTCTCCGCTGTTCAGATCTCGACCATGGTCCCTACATTTTACGGGAAGCAGAGGGAAACTCCCACTTGTTTAGATTTAGGTACGCATTAAAGGCGATCAGAGTTAGTTCGGAGGCCTCCGATAAACGTAGTCTAATGGGACACCAGTACCGGCTCTCAGGCGTGCATCCTCGCCAAATATGATTAATCGCTCGTATACAAGCGATGAAGCCCGGCGTTTAAAAAAAAAAAAATGACTATCTCTTGTTAAACTTGTTGAGATTCGACAGTTGTGCAAAAGTTATTGCACCCAAGCTGCGATGGTCAAGCAAGAGGAAGGGTCCTTTGATTCGAGAGCATCATGTGTACCTCTTGCACAACGGCTGTTTTTTTTTTTTTTTTTTTATGTCGCGTACTGTTGTCCCCCTCCGGTCCCTCTGCGTTCATGAAGCGGCATCTTCGTGTAGTTCTGTGCGGTCACGGAGACGCAAGTTTCGAAAAATGTTCTTTCCTGACCATTGTCCTTTCGTTTATATACATTGTTCAGCGCTGTTGAAACGCAAATTATTCAGCACAGTGGCACTATACCACTCGGGTTAGTGCAGCATTTCTAAGGAGGCGAATGGTTTTTTTTTTTTTTTCCCGGCTGTGTCGTTCTCTCTAACCAGACGCCTCGTTCTACCGGCCAGAACACTTTAAAGCCGGCACTCTTTACGGTTGTTTCTACAGTGGTATTACGAAACGCGTGCGCGGGGCACAGCCACGTCCTTCGGTTCGTTTCCGAGCCCGCAATAGGCTGTTAGAAACCGCAATTTCGAGAACGCGGTCGTCGCGCAAATGCTGTGTATACGAGTGGGGCGCGCTTCCTTCTAAACCTTGGGAGTATAACAGTGAAGCATTCTTCTCCGTGCACCACGAAGTGACATTTTCTTGTTTTTGTTTTTTTGGAGGCCGTATCGAGCTTCTTTTCTTACGTTTTCTGCTTTTGTACACGCTCTACGTGTGCGGCCAAGCCTAACGGTAGAAATGCTTGACTAATTTTGCGACGCAGTGCCGTACCGCAGAAGCTGAAGCAGAATCAAAAAAAAAAAAAAAAAAATCGGATGGCGCGAGGCATTCGGGATCGCCGGCCTTTGGATCGTCCCGTGTACCTGTTCCACCGTTTCTCGATGTTCGCTCTGTAAATAAAGACATCGCATGCGTAATAATATTACTTCAAATATCTGTTGCCCGGGGCTGTATTTTGCAACGACTCTTGTCATTTTTTCACTCTTTCTGGCTTTTTTGTCGTTTGCCTCGCAGCAATGCCATACTCCCACAGTCACCGGTGTCGACTACTGTAGACGGGATTTAGGATATGAAAGGACTGAAATCAGAGGAAAAGAATACTTACAGGATACGGTTCCCGGAAACAGCGAATCCAATATAGGCGAGCTTTGTTTTTGCAGCCTAATATGACGGCCTTACCAGGTATATCTTGCCGTGCATATCTTCATTTGCGCGGACCCCGTCATGAATGCATGCAGCGCTGATGCCGTGTTATATACAAGTGCTCTCTTCCATCAACCTTATTAATTTCATATACCCCGTCTCAATGAGGGCCCGACACTGGCAACAACGAAGACGCGGCGTCCTACCAGCCAATCAGTAAGGTCGAATAAAGAAGTCGTTACAACGGTACGGGCCCAGGTTGGCTTAATACATACTTGGTACTGACATGCGACGTGTAAAGGAATCGCGCGTACTGTATTGCTAGAACATATTCCTGCAGGCGTCATCTTTGTTGTACTCCATAGTATGTGTGATGAAAGTCTTGCCGTTTCGCAGATGGCGCGTAACGTAAACTTTCCGCCCCCGATAGTACTGTTTGTGCGAGGGCTCACATTAATTAAATCCTGTGGTTTTACTTACCGAAACCGCGATCTGATTATGAGGTACGCCGTAGTGGATGACTGCGGATTAATGTTGACCACCTGGGGTTTTTTAAGGTGCACCCATGCACGGTACATCGGCGCCCTTGCACTTCGCCCCCATCGAAATACGGTCGCAATGGCCGGGATTCGACCCCGCGCCCTCGAGCTTAGCAGGTCAACATCTAAAGCGCTCAGAAGCAGCTAATAACCTCACCCCCCCCACCCCCCGCGCACTTCCCTGAGCTATTACAACGTAACGATTCTTGTTTCGTTTTGGCTCCGTTCCATTCTTTCGTTGTCAACTGCCGCTCCCGCCCGGTCGATGCTGGTGATGACGTAAGTGGAACGCTGCTCTATGGCCATCGACCACGCCATCGACTAAGCGCGAAAAATGAGAATGAGTAGAATGGGATCGTTACACTATCCCTGTAGGGCTTGGATTGCATGCGTACTTGCTTAATTATTCCCGCTCCCATCCACGGCTTTGAATAGCAAAAGCGAGGAGCCAGAAACGTTCGGGGTGTGTAACTTAACCAGAAGCTTTCGCCCGATCTTTGGCTTTAACACCACCTCTTTCGCTGGAACCAGAACACCGTTTCCCGGATAGCTCCCACTCATATGAAACATTTAGGTAGCGTAGCGCGACGCCAGTAGGCTTAAATGTTCAATTACAATACGGCATTCGTTAAGCCTTTCGGGGCTGGGGGCGCACAGTGCGTGGAAAAGCTTAAACAAAGTACGCACGCTGTTCGCGTGGTAGAAATACTTGCCATTCAGAAACGTCGGGGTACAATACGTGGTCGATCCAGTGCTTTCTTGCGGTTCTGCTAAGGGGGTGTAAAAAGGGAGGGGAGCAGGGGGGGCGGCATTTGAGCTTGCATTTTATGCTGACGTATTGAGATATCCTCGCGAAGCGAATTCAGTCGCTGGAAATTGAGTACTTTCGCAATCTTCGTGGAAACTTCTAATATTGTTGTTGCGGCCTGAAACATACAGTGACGGCAAAGTTCTATTTTTATTTATTATTTATTTTTTTTTGTCGTCTGTCTGGAAAAACGGAATTTGCGCAGAACTGGTAACGTTCATATTTGTTTTTCTCAGGACGTTATCTACGAAGCGGTTTACACTAGACCCGAAAATTGACACGTTAACCGCGCTGCCAGTCGGTATAAAAATAACAGGCGGGAAGGTACCTTTCTTTTCGCTCTGGCTGAATGAAGTCGCAATTTTCTGTATTGTTTTTTTTTGTGTGTGTGTAATTAGAGTTAAGCAAAAAACAAATTGTTCTTGCATTTACTGGTCCTTCAGTAACTAATTAGGCTATCTGTCTGGCTAAATATACCCGCACGCATACATGCATCCATGTATAATTACGTGTATATACGTGTATTACGTGTATTACGTGTATTATATATATATATATATATATATATATATATATATATATATATATATATATATATATATATATATATATATATATATGTGTGTGTGTGTGTGTGTGCCACGCTACGCCATAATGCTATGTGACGTGCAGTATATGCAGGTTTGCCACACCATTCTATCACCACAGTTGCTCATACATTGTTTTACATTCCTGACAGTTATTCCTCGGAATTTTGAGAATGAGTCTTCACAGACCAATGCCATCAAACAAAACACCGAGAGCGCATGTCTTTCATGTTAACTCTTCTCGGACTTTCATATTAAAAATGCGAAACAATAAACAGAAACCTGAAAATTATGTTGTTGTTTTTTTTTGACGTGGCTGTGCACTACACCTCCGGGATCGGCCCGCGCAAGAGGCTGCGTTTCTACCAGAAAGCTGCCCCTTCGTTCATAGCGTTCGCAGCCAGCGTTTATCGGTAAACATGACGGTTGCGTAAGCTGCAGTTGGTGGTGGTGGTGATAAGCTTTATTTCTGCTATATACAGGAGAGGTAAGAGCTAAGCCCTAAGGGCCCAGCCCTTACGAAGTCTGGGGGGGGGGGGGGGGGGGGGGGAGGGTCCCTAGCCCGAGACCCCCGTGGCTTCTGCAGCAGCTTTGACTCGGGCCACCAGGGCACGTTGGTCCTGGAGGGTTGAGCAGCCGATCAGGGCGGCCTCCCAGTCCTCTCGGGTAGAGCGGGGGTTTGGGGGGAAAGCAGGGTTGGAGGGGCATGCTCACACCATGTGGTATGTGTCCGCAAACACCTCCCCACAGTGCGGGCACTTGCCCGAAAATGCCGGGTTGAAGTGTTTCAGCACCGCCGGGTCCAGTACTGTATTTGCGTAGAGACGGAGAAGCCAGCGCTCCTCCGTCTTTTGAGGCCTTTGCAAGGGGGGAAGTATCGGCCTTCATTAAGCTGATACAGCTGTGGGATTCCTTTAAAGGTGATTGCCGGTTTGAATTCAGAGACCTCGTCGACGGGTGATAGAGGCGACGCCCGGAAATGAAGCGCGCGGGCTGTAGCGTCGGCTACTTCGTTCCCCTCTATTCCTTGATGAGCCGGGGCCCAAATGATGGAGCTTCGGGGTTGGAATCCCTGGGTCTCACATTTTTTAAGGACTTGGAAGGCACGATATGGAATTTGGCTTTGTTCTATATTGCCGCAAGCACCCCTCGAATCAGTAATGATGACTCGAGACGCTGGATCTGCGGCAGCAAGCGCGATAGCTACCTCCTCCGCGTGAGTAATATTGGGGGCCCAGAAGGTGAGGCCATTAACGGGTGTGTTTCGATGGACGACTGCCGCCGTAAACCAACGCCCGTGGTGAGGGCCAGCAGGGTCCGTATAGAATACTCCTGGGCGATCCTTGTAGCGCGCGCTTGGCGGCGGCCCTCGTGATTATCTCGTGTCACGTTGTTAGGGAGAGGTTTTACCTGTAAGGTGAGACGCCGAGCGTCTGGCAGGGAGACTCTGGGTTCCGTGTGGGTTATATATCGGATGTCCAAGCGGGACAAGAGGCGGCTTCCCGTTGGTGTTTTGCTCAACCGCAAAAATTGATTGTTAAGATGAGCCTCACGTGGTTATCCAAAACTATTAGTCATCCCCAGTTCGAGGAGACGTTTGTTGGACGTAGTAGTGGGGAGATCGAGGGCTCTCTTATAGATTTTGCGTAAAATCACCTCAAGCGTGTTTTCACCGCATTTGCGTAGCTGGAGGTAGGGCGGCGAGTAGAGTATTCGGCTGGCTACAAATGCATTCGCTAGCCGCAAAGCGTCTTTGCATCGCAAGTCCCCCTTTTTATTGGATACCCTGCGGGTCATACGACCCACTTGGTCCGCCACCTTACGGAGCTTTTGAAGAGTGGTATCAAATTTGCGGTTCCTATGTATGCAAAGGCCTAAAACTCCGATCTCGGCGCGTTCCGGGACGGAGCCTCTACATAGGGATAGGTTAAGTTTGGTGATGCACTTCGGGTTGGGTCGTAAGTGCACAAATTCCGAGGAAGCATTCCAGGCCGCATCGACGGGCATATTCGTCCACAATAGCCGCCGCATGGTGCAGGTTGGCCTCGATTGCTCCAACCAATCCGTGAGTAGCCCACAATGTGATGTCATCGGCGTGCAGAGCATGCTGCACGCCTGGGACCTCACCCAGTAGAGCAGGGAGCTTCATCATGGCCTGATTGAAAAGGAGTGGTGAGAGTACCGCTCCCTGCGGGGCACCTCGCGTACCGAGCTGGTAGGGCCATGTTCCGTATCCTGTATCCGGATAAAGGTTTGGTGGTCTGTGAGGAATTGTTTAATGTAGTTGAAGGTGTTGAACCCACAGTCTACCTGGAATAAGTGGGTTAGGATGATTTCGTGCGTCACGTTATCGAATGCACCCTTTTTGTCTAGCGCAAGGACTAGCTTACCGTCGCTAGGGTGTTCGACTGGCTCGAGAATCTCCGTATGAAGTTGTAGTAAGACGTCCTGCGCGGACCAGTGTGGGCGGAAGCCGTACATGGTGTCTGCAAAGATGTGTTGGGTTTCTAGATGGTTGGACAATCTATCCCGTACCATAGACTCCATCAGCTTTCCCACACAAGAGGTGAGGGAGATGGGCCGGAGATGTTGCCGTGAAGCGTGAGAAGCAGTCAGGTATCTTTGAAAGCTATAGCGTTCCACTCTTAAAGGCGAAGCTTAAGTGTCCTCCAATTCCTTTTTCTTTCTTTCCTTTAGCATGCTTAGTACGCACGTGTTACTCGTAGGAAAGTAAGGCCACATTAAAGTACAAGCCGGTCTCTATGGCACGCGGTTATTAGCCGGTTTACAGCTTCGGTCAAAACGAGCGCAGACGCTCGCGTATCGCAGGCTACCTTTCAGCGTCCTTCACTCGCTACTCCGCCCCCACGTGGCGCACTTGAAAGCAGCTTAACAGCGTATTTAGGGAAGGCCTCTAACCACGCCCAAGAGCGCAGGCTGGAACACGTGGCGCAAGTCTTCGTGCCAATGACCTCTCCGCCCGAGCGGCCGGCTCGCACACGTGACTGACAGCCCCTCGCGGCTCGCCCGGCCGCGGCTGTGCAGCAAGCAACAGCGTTTTCTGGCGCAACCCGGGCAACGATGCGCACGGCTGCTTCGCTGGACTGCACGCGTCAACGACGACGCAGAGGAATCTACCAACTTTGAAGCAGATACGGTCTCTGCATATTTAGTTTATTATTATTATTATTATTATTATTATTACTATTATTATTATTATTATTATTATTATTATTATTATTATTATTATTATTATTATTATTATTATTATTATTATTATTATTATTATTATTATTATTATTATTATGCGTTCGTTCCTTCTTTTCTAAAGCGCAGTGCTCGCCGTTGCGAGCGAGCAATGTGACGACGAGCGGCAGCGGCGGCCGGTTCGAGAAATGAATTACCACCGCCAGGAGGGCCCCGAAAGCGGGCAAAGAATAACAGCGCGGTTGCGTCTGCGGTCGAAAGAGAAGGCGAACACAGGCGCACACCGCGGCGAGGCGGCAGGCCCTCGAGAGGAACGGGTTGGCTTGGATACGTCGTGTGGCTCGTAAACGTGACACGGGTCACCGAGAAAACGAGACGCGCGCAGGCTGACGACGTGGTTCGAAGCGAAGTGTCCCGTGGGAAACAACTGCAGAAGCTGTGCCCGGGCGTGTGTGCGTGTGTTTATATATATATATATATATATATATATATATATATATATATATATATATATATATATATATATATATATATATATACATACGTACCGTAACCATACGTACTGTCAAGAAACAGTACGTACGGTTTAGTTCACTAATCGCATCATTCCAAGGAGCTGCGGAAATTACTAAACACCAAGGAGCATGATATACTTTTTTCGCTTCTCTTTCGGAGATCTCACTATCGTTTGCCAAATATGTCAGTGACACATCAGGAAAAGACAGAGAGATGAAAATTAAAGGAAAAGACAGAGCCATTGGGAAATGTAAACACCACTTAGCTATTTTGTACTCGGGTGTATAATGGGCGCTCCCCTCACTTCCTCCCTCCCCCTCGCACACGCACGCACGCACTAATGTGTTCAAAACGCATTTATTAGGCAGACCGCCGCTATTGTTCTTAAAGACAAGCATAGAATGCGGCTGTATACTGAGCTCACCAGTCTTAGCTCACGCCATGTTTCGTTCCTTTCTTCTTTTGTTTTTGCCGCAGTATCGGTGCAAGATGAGCAAGCTAACAAACGCCTTCTGTGATCAAATTGCCTGTCAGTTCGGCTTTGTACTATCGCCTTCAATTTATCACAAACGCGGTTGCCAGCGATCCGTTTTCTTTTCTAAATTGGCACTAATGACGTATCAGCAGACAAAACCTGAACCCTAAACAAGCAAACTGGCCAGCGCAAAACAGAGGAGATCCTTCACGCCATGCAGTGGGCAACAGCTCCCCAAAATACCGCGGGCCCTGTTGAGTGCACAGCCTGCAGAAGCTACCCCATTGTTATCTATGAGCTGTTGTATTTCTTTTATTTTACTTTTGGTATCTCTCTTTTGCTTTTTATTTCTTTTTTGTGTGCTTTTTCAATGTGCCAAACTTTTTTTCTTTTTCCTTCACGCAGTGAGCGTCACAATGGGTGGCCTTCACTTATAGCCGAAGGGGAGCTGAAAGAAAGCTGTTTGAAAGTTAACACCGCCCTGTTGTTTTTAGCGCTATCGCGGAGAGGAACGCCGGAAGCGAGAAAGCCGTTCAGGCGCCGCGGAGTAAAAACAACACAAAGCGTCACCAGGGTTGTTTTCTTCTGGCGCATTTGTTTCTCTTGCTCTTGCCTAAAACTAGAGACAGCTGGTTTCTCTTTTTAGCATGCATAAACTCACGATGAAAGGTCCATTAGCCACGGTCATTGGGCACATTTCACTACCCGGCGATGCTCTCTTTATTTTATTCGCCTTCTTTTTTACTTGCCTTATTGTCAATATTTCTGTTTTCTTCCTCTTCTTTTTTTTTTTTTTTTTTGTCCCGCCATGAATAAAGAAAACTGCTGCTCCTTGGACGTCTCCGGAAAGCGGCTGAAGTGCGTATGAACTGTAGGGTAGTGGCTCAGTACTTATAGCGCTTTCGATGAAAGCGTTCAGTGGCGTTCAGATGTCAAAATTTTGTAGGAGCCTTTTTTTTTCTTTCTTACTTGCCCTCGCAATGCACCAAGTGTTAGGAAATACTTCTTAGCGCGCTACGTACTTATTTGCTGACTTGTAGCTCTAACTATAGGTGGAGCGTTCTTCGATATCCTACTCGAGACAACGGTATGATTTCAGTACTGGATGCTATTTTGTCTTCGTCACTACGGCCCCATCTTATATCACGAATGTGCAACTTCGTAGCGAAGCAAAGAAAATCCCTCTCATAACATGTCGTTGGCAGCTCAACCGATAATTTGCCGCACCGATGCCCGCCTGGAAGGCTGTGAAACTGTAACGGACGCAAGCAGCTTTGTTACCAACCATGTTTGTCGAGTAACTTTCCTGTGTGCTAGAGACCACAAACATGACGGTTTCATGTAAATACCCCTCCTAAGGCCTGTTAAGTTAGCTGTAACTGATCAATCGATCAATGAATCAATCAATCAATCAATCATTCAATCAATCATTCAATCAATCAATCAATCACTCAATCAATCACTCAATCAATCAATCGGTCAATCAATCGGTCAATCAGTCAATCAATCAATCGGGCAATCAATCGGTCCATCAATCAAGCAGTCAGCCAATGGAAACTTGCTTTATTTCGAAAACGAAGGCCAAAATTTTCTTAACGTAGCTATAAATGTTGCAATCTCTTTTCTTTTTTTTTTTTTGCAGCATCGGGATTGTTGCTAGTAATGTTCGTTGTAAGCAGAATTGTACTGTGTACGCAAAAGGGCGATAACGCAGTAGAGCTCCTCAAACGCCTTCGATTGCGCAATCGCTAATCAAGCATCGCGGCGCCGAGTCCATCGCGATCGATATCGCTGGTGTTTGCTGCGATGGGTGCGTCTGGCTCGGCTACAGCATCTTTCTTTCTTGCCGAGGAACAGTTCAGTGGAAATTGAACTTATCGTTATTGCCAGATGAGCTTTAGTCATACAGAGAGCTGGCATAATGGTCGGAGGCTGATTTTGGTGTTCATACCCAGTCTTTATTCGGTAATCACAGCACAGACTTATCTGACCTTTTACTTTTGCTGTTCAGCCTGCCTAACTGAGCACAATCTAGAATCGCACGACGTGAGATAATGATGGTGTTACATCTCTGCGACGCAAAAAGCACAGGTCTCCATGGGGCATTAGCCTTATCTCGCGCACTGTTTTCTTTCTTGTCACTTTCGTAGCAGCAGAAATATATTATTGAGTCTCACTGCCAAAAAGGGCTCAGGAAAATATATCTGAAGGTTGACTGTCGTAACTTGTGCGCGATGTGTTATCAAGAGTCAACAGCGCGTGTTTCCGTCTGCTCTCTTTTCAACAGCGTGACCGCGCTTATGGTATTTCACGTCAGTACTTGATAATGAAAGCCGCGGTCATCATCAGCCCGTGGCACAATCGGCAAGCTCCATCTGGAGCCTCAGGTCCGTGTCATCATTACTTTAGCAAACACTCAGCCCTGTTACGCTCTTCGCTTACCAAGCACATATAACTTCCTACCAGCCGACCAATGTATGTTTGCGATTTTAATCGATATTTATTTACTTAAGAAACGTTTCCTGTCCCCATAATAACGCAGCCATAATAACACTGCGGGAATAAGTGCAACGAGCTTCTCCGCACAATAAAGCTTAATGCGGAGAAGCCAGCTCTAACGAGCACCTTTGAGCGACCTACTTGCAGCGCACGTACGCAGCGTTTCAATAAGTCGCAAGTGCCATACGAGCCATTTCGGCTTAAGTGGAACTGTACTGAATGTTGTTCGGGAAACTCAATGGAAACACTAAATCGATTTTCGTGGCAAGAGTCCGCCATTTTCATCAAAATTCTTTTTTCGTTAATTTCGCGGCAATATGTTGATTACTAGAGTAAGGAATGTAGGCCAGACTTTTCTCTTTCTTTAAATTTTGTACCGGGTCACCAGTGCCGTACAACAGTGTGACTTCATTTGAATGTGAAATTGTTCTTTCGTATTGGGGCCCTTGTGGCGCAGTAAAAGTTCTTGAAGCTCTCTAAGTTCACTCTTTGGCTCCATTAGTATACAATGTATTCCTCCTCAACCGATGAAAAATTACCAGCGTCCCAGCCGACGTCGTCGAAATCCATGACGTCACGTCGATGTACTGCGAGAACTTCAAGGCCGTGTCACCATATGTATTTCGTTCTTTTTTACTGGCTTAGCAAAATCGTGTCATGGTGAAATTTACGTGTTTCTTATTTTCTTTTTTTTTTTTTTCTACGCATTTTACGAACACAGCTCAACTTAATGATTTAGGGCCGCTTTAGGGTGCGTAGGGCCCGGACACAGATTTCTCGGGAGCAGCAATTGATCCCCATCTGAGCATGTACATGTTGAAGAGTGCATGCGCGCGAAACTTAACGATGTACGGCGCTGTAAGTACAGGGAATTCGTGAAGCCTGCTGAATGTTCTTGTTTATTTTTCTCTCCTAACGAGTCGTGCTCCAGTGAGGACAGAATTTGTTCATATGAAAAGCTTGCAAATATTCACGTCAACAGAATATGGGACTCGTTGTAAGCCAGCCTAATGTTAAGCTACACTTCCTCGCTAAAACTCGGTATTCCAATCTCCTCGCATGGACAGTGTGTCGCAACCCGAAGTGTTCCTGTCAATTCTGCTCTAAAATGGCGCTGGCAAGGGTAAAAGTTATGCAGGGATCACAAACTGTCTCCTGTCGATTTCTACTCGCTCAAACCTAATCGGCTTTCTTCAGCGATAAATTGGCAGCACTAGTACCACATGCAGCCAAGCACTTGTGAAAGCAATTCTGGGCCTCTTTTTCACAGCAGACCTCGTCTCCCTATGTACCTCTCCGGTTTTCGTTTTGTAGAATATCTTCATCTCTCTCTCTCTCTCTCTCTCTATATATATATATATATATATATATATATATATATATATATATTGCTCAGTGAAGCTTACATCTGAAAGCGACGTCAAAACTTGCAGCCAGTCCGAAGCAATATGTCAAGGCAACCCCGACATCACTTGCAAATGCGACTCCCATCTTGACCTCCACCTCACTCAGCACGTTTCAGCACTGCTCAACTCATCGTGCTTCTGCATCAAAGCTCCGTAAGGACGGGAAAACGTCAAGGCTGGCGCAAGAAATACGCGACACATTTCCAGAATGCTGATATGAATCAAGCGCAGAACCGTTGAGCAGCCGTGCCTGCTTCAATGCGCCCACATTCAATGCGAGCATACGAACGTACGCAGTCCCACCAGCGAAACAAATTTTCGTGAATTACGAGTTTCATTTTCTACGTACTATGTTTATGTTGAGCTTGCCTTTCCCGCGGTGCTGGCTGATCGCCCCTGCTCACTTTTGAACTTTTTTTTTCGTGTTGTTGCAAACGTTATCATCGTCCAAGGTTGGTTTCGCTACATTGAGGGCTCTGTTTTTTTTTTTTATTATTATTATTATTATTATTATTATTATTATTATTATTAATGTCTTTGTTCTGTGTGGGTGTGCAATATGTAAAGAAGGCGCGTCTTGCGCTTCTACATGCAACTACAGTAATCTTCAATAGGACAGGTTTTCTCGTTCGGCCGGCTACTTTGCATTCGACGGAAGGCGTTGGAAACTTCTGCAGGGCTGCGCTACTGATTGAGGGCAAGAAATACGATAGCAGCAAGTACGAAATATTCAGCCTTATGCTTTCGAGGTCAAGATTGCTTCGCATCTGCATGTAAAAAGCGGGTGGCAAACAAAGTCCCTCAAAAAGCTCTGCTATGCCCTTCAAGGCATAATGCGCGCATCAGGGAACACGAAAGTGTAGAAATGGAAAGAGTGAAAGGTTTGTCTAAGGCTGGCAGCTCGCCCATCACTGAAACAAAAAAATAAAGGTAAGGTGTACGTGGATGATATTTTTTAAACAAGAAGAAATTCACCATCTCTGTAGAAACCAGTCAGAGAACATACTCACGATTACACAAAACTATAAAAAAAAAACAGGTTAAACAACGGATCGTCAACACAGAGGGCAAGTTGCTAAAATCACAAGAGAGCATCCGAAAGACGCCGTTTGCCACGTAAATGAATAAAATCGCTGTTTTGCCCGAAAAGTGAGCCATTGATTGCGATAGCAAGCTAGTAGACAGCTATACGAAGCAAGGCTAGTACTTTTATCAGCCGTATAAGTTTGTAAACATTCGCTTACTAACTGAATTAACAAGCACGGCGTCACGCGCGCACGGTTAAACATGAACAGATCTCACTCGACGACCACGTAAACTCGCTGTCAAAACTCTGGAGTGAGCAAGCGCGGCAGCAGCAGCGATCATATTGACCTTTGCATTGCCTCTCGCTTCAACGCGAACCACCTGTCGAAAGGACAGCGCATACGAAACTACCATCACTCGGCGCACTTTGTCCTCATAGCGGATCGCTTTGAAGATAAAGCCCGCGCGACCGCGCACATTGTCCGCATCGCAGATCCCTATCAAGGTACGGCTCTCGTGCTGCCAAGCTGTACGCAGTAGCCGCCAGTGTAGAACGCCTTCTCCCCCTCCCCCGTCCCTCCCCTCCCCACGGTGCCTCTCGCGCGACGGAAGACGGCGCGCTTCCTCCCCGCTTTCCTCCCTTGAGCGCGCGAGATTGAGCCGTGATCGTCGAGTGCCCCTCGCAAGTTTCACTCGCACATACAGTGCGGCGTCGACGCTATCATGCTTGGACTTTACAAGAAAAGTCACAGCGACGGCGGCGGCGGAAATGCGCCTGGAGTGTCCGTGTAGTTCCTATCGCAATAAAACAAAGCGACGACGGTTGAATTGCAAAAGCTCCGAGTATAACGAAACGTAGCCCGCAGCCTGATGGTGGCGAGAGCCAAAACAACACCCTAGCGAAACAGTGATGCAGAAACGCTCGCAGTGTGTAGACTCAAATTGCATGCGATACTGTGGGCCAGCCATCCTTAGCAGGGGACTGCGGTAACTGGCGGGAAGGATGAGAAAAAGAAAAACGCGATAACGCTCAGCCTGTTCTTACGCGTGCCTGGTACCAGTGATCGCTCGTCATGCTTTTTCTTTCTTACTTTCTTTTTTTCGTCAGCTGCCTCGTCACTAAACCGGAGCCCAGCACAGGCTGCGCCAGCAGCTGTCTACCAGGGTCGAGATTAGGTGCACTTGCTCTAAACGGGTATTCCAGAGGGAAATATTCCGGTCTATATGCAGCCATGTGCCCCGACTTTCGTGACATCGTTCAGACCGGGAACGAGGAAGGATGAGCCGTTAGAGTAGGTCTGGCAGAGAACACTACAATGACGCTGTTACACGTCAGTGAGCTAGTCTTAACGCTATACCGTTAAGGGTCCCATGTCGCGAAAAATTCTGTGTCGGCGTCCGACGTCCGGAGCCGGCGCCGACCGTCTTGTGAGCGAAAAATAATTCCGAGCCACGCATGCCCAACCATGCAGGCCCTCCGCGTGGCGCAGAGGCGTTACTGAACTAAATGAATTTTCCCATCTTGCTAGATGTGTCACTATCTCATTTCAATATCGCACGGGTCTAAGCTTTGCGTGGAAATCAAGGCACCGATAACCCGGATGGCAGGAACTCAGCCAGCGTAACAGTACGCCTTTTTTTTTTCATCTGTGCTACACAATGTTATCGGGGCTGTCCGCTCTTGCGCACTCGACACTGAATTCTAACACTATTCAACGTGGCACACTATGCTGTAAATGGTGCAACACTTAAAGCGCCCCTACGGGGAGAATGCCGTGACAACGATCTCTGGTGAAAGTGGCGGTGCTGCGCGCTGCGCGAACGCCACAAGTTCTAAAAACAATCCCATCCCGTGCTCCTTCCCTGGCCTTTCCCATGCCTCCTTCGCACATCATAATGTCAACAGGGTGTGCCAGGTTATTTAAGCAGGGGAAAGCGCTGACGATTGGTCGTTCGTCGAGGAACGACAGCGCCAACATGACAAGAGCCGTCTGCATGTTCTGAGTGTTGATGGGGAAGCGCCTATTATGCACCACTGAATCTTTTATGAAGCTTCCATTCAGTTAGCATTACGCGCAGGTGTAGAAATTTCCTAAAGTAACAAGTACTGCGGTTCCTGCAGTCAACCGGGGTACTGGCACCTTCGGCTGGCCGTTCCGGAGCGCTCTAAACCAATCTCGCGAGCAGCGTTGTTTGTCACTGGTCTAAAGACAGTGCGCATCTTGCGTTCGGCTGGCTATTCTCGATCACTCTCGAGACTCCCGCGTCGAGCGCTCGCGGGTGCTCCGAGCCTACATGCAAGCACTGCGCTGGCATATAGGCTCCCTACTCCGAACCCTGTCGTCGGAGCAGTCGTCCAGATGAACGTTTTCCGCATGGAGGAAGGAAAAATATAGGAGGGAGCATTACATCACGCAGCAAGCCTTGACAAGTGAATGCTCCGTGAAGCCACAGCGGTGGTGGCCCAACACGTGACCTCTCGCGTCGAGATCACGGAGCAAGAATCGAGATTTGCTGAGACGTTTGAACAATTTTTGGGCGGTATGTATTAGTTCACACACGCCAGTAGTACTTTGTGGGTGCGCGTTTCTTCGGCTGCCCTACCGTGACTCTGCCTGCAAAGCTGAAACACTAAAACCAAGTGCGCTCTTTTGAGTGCGATCACGTGTTGGGCCACCAGGTTTAGCATCAATCGCGGTGCGGCATGCCCCCTCCTATCTTTTTCCTTCCTCCGTGGTTTTCCGCCACGCCATGAGAACACAGCGTCTTCGATTGTTGGCGATGTTTCACCGTAACCTAGGCAACCTATGCCACTGCATACTGGGCCCCGTTTATGAGGCAGTGACGAATATTGTAGGCCGACTGCGTCGCCACTATGAGAAAACTATGAGCCGACGCGAGAAGTCGGGCACCGAGCCACTTTCCCTTGCATGCCTTCTCAACTTGCTCTTCTTTTTGCGCAGTACTAGCCTGAGCACGTTTATTCTTTTTTTTTTTCTACGGCCAGCACACCTGAAGCTCTATCAGGCTTCCTTCTCCTTATCCGATTCTCATTTTTACTCTCACCCTGTGTAACGTAGCCAACCGAGCTCAGTACCATTTCTTTTTCTTCCTGCATTTTTTTTCTCTATCTCTGTAGCCTTTCGTCGGGCACCTCGAGGCACGCGACATCGTGAACGATTTTTGCTGTTATTCAATTTATATGGAATACATCATCGGTTATTCTAACCATCGAAGTTCTCCATGCGGTGTCACCATGGTATGAAGCGCTCGGTTTCATAGACGCTCGAAGCACTCAGTACAAGGCGAATTCGGAGGAAGTTGAGAAAACCGCGCGGCGGGGAAAATTTCAGCGCGGAAGTTGTAAAACGCTCTCCCGTTTCTGGCGCGTAACAAACACATCGATCGCCGGCCACTGCGCAACCTCTAACTCAGTGAAATTCACAGACAAAAAAAGAGGGTTGCGTTATTCGTGAGCAGGAAATTGAGGCTGTTCGCTGACAGCTGCGCGTTTTCTCGCGGATCCGTGCCTTCAATCATTTCTACTTCATCCAGGAGCGAAACGCGAGGGACTTCGAAAACAAAACAACAACGAAATAAATAAATGAAGGAAAAGAAAAAGAAAACAGAAGCGAAGGGAAAATTTCCAGAAACTTGAAAGTAAGTGGGCATTCGAGAGCAATTCATCAAGCGCCGCTCGGTTCGGCGAAAAACCATCAGCGGAACCGCGCGGACAGCGGAATGCGCGGCTCGCGCCGACGGGCTTTGGCGTTAATCCAGTGAACGCTGCTTCGCACGCGCTGCCGGCATCGTGCGGTGTTTTTCCTCCGTGGCAACTAGCCCTACTTTGCTCTTTCTCGCTTTCTCTCTCTCTCTCTCTCTCTCTCTCTTCTCCGCACAGCACCGCCATCGCCTGCACACTCTCACGCCTTGGGTAGCGTCGCGCAACGCCTGCAGGTCGCCCGCAGCGATGGCGGGGCGTTATTTTGGTACGCAGCGCTAAAGCTGGTGGTGGCAACACGGGGCAGGCACGTGCGTATATACCGCCTGCGACGCCCGACGCGTCACCGGCAGCACTGGAACGCAACGTACGGGATCGGCGGACTTGTGGCGATTCCTGCCGGCTCCCTATTTCGTACACTGCGGCAGTGGCAGGCTTTCCCTACGGCAAACGTGCATCGCCTTAAGAACAACTTCATTGCGTTGCACACAGTGTCGTCTTCGTGCATTCTAGTTAGTAACGATTTAAGAAAGGCTGGGCTGGAGCCAGCAGACCTTCCTGAGTGCTAGAACCGTTGGGTGATGGACAGTAAGTTTGCAAAGGCACTGCCGCACTTCCTGCAGGATGCAGAGTTGGAAGGTTCCGTTTGACTTTCTTTTACTCCTTGTGCCTTGCGGCCAATCCTCCCGAACAACAAACAACAATAATAATGACAATAATATTAGAAACTTACTGCCCGCTGTGTGGCCTCCGAAATGCGTGCAAAGGCACCGTCGGTCTCGGAGCCTGCGTGACCTACAAAACCCAGCGCGAATATAGCGCGATTTGGCCCAGAAGTCAGGGCGCTACGCTACTGAAAGGGAAACAAAGTAAGAGGTGAAGGAGAGCGAGGTTAAGCTAATTAATTGTCCAGTTGGCTACTGGATGAGCTAAGGGCAGAAGACATGAAGAGAAAAAGAAGAAGACATGAACAAAATTTGCCCTCACAAACGCAGTGAATGCATCTGACTATAGTTCTTTCAATCGGTTCCGATTCTTTAAAAAAACACACACTAGCACTTTTAGAGCTGCTGAGACTGACGTCGGCTGCTACTAGGACCCAAGAATTCTATTTTCCTTAAGGGAACGGCTGCCAAGCGTGTCGAGCGTGGTGCTGAGCGCTTTTCTTGCTACAACTTGCATATTGCCGCAACAGCACCAGTTTCATTCTCAATGGTGATGACGGACCGAGCTTTGTATGTCTCTGCCGTACGGTACGGGTAAAGCCAAAACGTCTACATAATTTTTCAAGTTACGTATGTGCTCCTAGTTGTAATAATATAAGCATCTCCTGCACAACTCGTTCACTGCGAACGATTTCTTGTTCTTATAGCAACCACAAAAAGCGCTTCTGTGGTAAGGGCTGCAGTCCTTCCATATGTAAGCTTTGTCGAAAACGCCAAACAGCTCCGTAAATGTTACTGCTGACGCAAGAAGGGAGCTCCGTTTTTGTATGGAAGGTGAAATCTTGAGCTTTGTTTTCTTATAGCTACACAATAACTCATTAGTACCTGACTAAAATAACTGGCCCAAGGGTACCAGCAAGGCAGCCACCATGACTGTCACGTGGCGTCGTCATTTATTAATGAACAACCCGCCGTGGTTGGTGTTGCGTTGCTAAGAAAGGGGTCTCGGAATCAAAACCCGGCCACAGCAGCCACATTTGGATGAGTGCGGAATGCAAAAACGCCCATGTACTGTATAATGGGTGCACGTTTGATGAATCAACGGGGTCAGAATTAATCTCGAGTCCCCCACTACGACGTGCCTCATAATCATATCGTGGGTATGCCACGTAAATATCCAGAATTTAACTTTTTTTTATTAATGAGCAAACGATAGCCAGAAATATCTGGCTTCTTTCAACTTTCCACTGTCCACGCTAACTCTGGGGACCGCAGTTACATTCGCCTAATGGTAAAAGCAACCTGTTTTTATTGACTAGAAATGTACAAGTGCCCAACAACAATTATTCTGCTTTTATGACACCGAATTATGGGCGAACGGGCACAACAACTCAATAAAAAATTGACCGCCCTTCCACTACTGTGAATAGGGGGGCAAGCGAAGCTCGGGATCCGCGGCTCTTCGCTGTAACGCCTTGGTTTCGCACTCCCTCCCGGCGAGGTCGGCCCGTCGACGACGAGCCCTTTCTCGAGCGAGTTCCCGGTGGCGTTAATCAAACGCCGCCTGTTCTTCGGCCGAACGCACGACGCGCGGCCTGCTCCCGCTGCCGTTCCTTCCTGCCGTTCCTACCGCTCCCGCTGCCGTTCCGGTAAGAACCAAACGCGGCTTCCCCATCTGTCTGCCGGGCCTGAACTGGCGGGAAACGGTGGGCGCCGAGGAGATCGAAAACATGATCACACCCGTTCCCTCCTCCGGAGGGAGAGGACGCCTGTGTTTGGCTCACGACTTGCGCTGCGTCTTCTTCATAAATATAAAACCCCGCTTTAAAGAGCGCGTATGATGAACCGACAGTGGCTGGAAAATTACGCACTAACACAATTCCAGTTAAAATGTGGCTTGCTGAAAAGGACATATGTGTGCCATGAACAACAAACTGTCTACTGTGCAAAAAGCCAGAAACACTCGAGTATGCATTCATAGAGTGTTGGGACGCGATATTTTTTGGGGATGTGATGCAAAGAACCTTGAAAGAAGAACTACCATTAACTCCTCTTGGCACAAGATACGTTGTACTCACAAGTTTTTGTTGTACACGTGTACAACGAAAACGGCGTACCATATGATTTGATCATGCTTCAGGGCCTCCATGGTGTGTGGAAAACAAGTATTAGAGACCGTTTATAGTGTCCTTGTGTATGGTGTCCCGCCCACACGTACTCAGTGCTTACTCTCTCCCTTTCTTCCTCTTTCTATTCCCCTTTCCCCTACCCCCAGTGTAGGGTAGCAAACCGGATGCTGTTCTGGTTGACCTCCCTGCCTTTCCTACCCTTGTTTCCTCTCTCTCTCTCTCTCTCTCTCTCTTTGCCGTCAGACACGCTGACGTTAGCACTCGATCAGCACGGTATAATTTAATAGACAGTTTGTGTTACATTCGCGTTGTGTATCGATCACAAGCTGAACCTCCTCACTGGATCAGTCTACTTAATGAACTGTCACAAATGAAAAAAGAATTAACGCATTCTCTCACCCCTTTGTATCTGGTTGTTGCAATAAAAATTATAAAAAAGAAAAGCCAACAGTGGCTGAATCGGTTAGCATGATGGTTGCGTAACCCGGAGATCGGTGGTGCGAATCCGCCGCCCGGCAAGCAATTTTTTTTATTTTCGCGTGGCCTGAGTTTTTTCGCACAGCAACACCAACACCGACGCCGACACGAACAACGAAATACAAGCTTCGCTTGAATAGAACAGGCTCTCTTCGACGGCTCGAACTCTATACGAGCACGCCACACAATACTTTGCGCTAATTAGCTTCTATTTTTCTTGGTGTCTCTAGTTGCTCCGCCAAGATGAATCGACGTTGCGTGCTTTAGCTTACCGGTCGGTATCTTCAAACCTTTGAAGTGAACTTGGTTCTAGCCAAAGCGAAACATAAGAACGAACCTCGTGTACCTGAAATGCGTATAACTGAAGATACACGTACAGTGAACCCTTCGTTAATCACACTTTTTTTTTTTTTGCTTGCGCGACACGAGAGATGTCTTACTTTGTACCTCTGCAAACAATTAATCAGTTTCAAGCTGTTTCTCTGAACTGAACTCGAAATTTTCTTCCAAGTAACAAGGCACACAACACGAGTAAATAAAGAAATCACCCTTCCTCGCACAAGAATGGCGCGCCTGGAACGCAGTTTCAAACGCCAGGCCTTAATTACGAACCACGTGGCCTGGGGGGCATTCGAGAGGAAGATATTGAATAAACGAGCTGGTCCTCGGGGAAGTGTTGGGGCTTGGACCAAATATCCACAGAATGCTTCAGCCGTTGCCTCGTGCATGCTTGACCGAACGCGGTAATTAGTTTGGCGGGACCATTAACGCTGACCGCGCGCGCGCTGAGTTTGAATAAGGTGCGTGACACGTGCTTTGCGTGCTCCACGTTCGATAAGCGCATATTTCCCAGTCGATGACCCTTGGCGTGCTAGCAAGTAACAGAAGTTGAAACGAAGTTCGCGACGATATTATGCATTGCTCAAGAACGAGAAGTATAAATTTTCCATGTAATGCTTGTAATCGTGATGCTTCTTTGGGAAGACATGGCGAGGCTAATTCAATAATAGTGCTCTGAGAACGTTCAGTAGTATGCATAATGCCGGGAACAATCACATGGAACGGCCTAGGCGTTGCAGTGCTCAAATAACCGATTAGGTTTGCGAATTTGTGCCCGCGTACTGCTTCGAAATGCTCCCCATGAGAAAGCCTTTATTCGTGACTTGCTTGGAAACTTTCCGCGAATAAAAGCTGTTAATTGAGTACCTCGGAATAAATGTATTCCGATGCCAAGTGCAGTTTTGTTGAAGCACCTCTGTTACGCGGTTCACTCTTTTTAGAACCGTACATACAGAGTTGTGGCACTCTGTAGCGTCAACATCAACAGTATAGCATCAAATCCGTCGCGTACCGCTCACGTAAAAAAACGTAAGTGTTGCCACAGCCGCTTTGTCCTCCCATCTGGCCCCCTGCCCTTTCCCAGTTGTTACATGTTTTACTATTCCATTTCTGCCTTATCGAGATCTAATATGCCACGAACGTTCAGGATTAGGGAATACTCGAACTCATTGGTTACAAGTTGACAGTCAATATTAGGCTGGCTTTGCTGTCTTCAGTTTAGATTTTGCTTTGCAGAGAGGATCTTCCCTTGAAGAGTCACTTGTGTCATATGGTCGGATCACTTCATTGTAAACGCCACTACCTTCCCTTTTCAATTATATCCGGAGGAACAAAGGTCTGCGCGGCAAAGCGATTCTTTTGTAAGAACTGAGTCGTTGTTATGAAATAGAACCTTTGTTCGATGACAAATCGGCCAATCATGAGCACGTTTCATTCACCGACCGGCTTGACTAACGATATCTTCTCCATCAAAGCAGTCTTGCGTGCTTCTAGCGACACGCCGGCCTGTCTGAACACCTAAGACACTTCGTCATCTCTCTCTCTCGCTCTCTCTCTCTCTCTCTCTCTTGCTCTCTCTCCTCACTGCATTTCTAATCCCATTTTTCCCCGTTACGTGCAATATTGCAAACAGCAGAACTCACATCCGGCTAACCTTCATTTCTTTTCTCTCCATTACCTTACCTTGCCTTGAAAATTTCCTTCTCTTTCGCAGCCACTGACATGACTGGTCGAGTTGTTCTTATATAATAACTGGTCAAGCGAATACGAACACAACAGCGCCCATGTTTGTCGTCATCTCTTTCTCCTCCACGTCTTTATCGCGCACTTTTTCGTTAAGATGATATAGGAACAGCATTTGCGAATGCGGGTGAAGGCCGCCCTCGTGGGATCTTCACCGAACCCAGCAACGCAATCTCCGGGCTGTGATTTGCGCCATGCTTCCAAGGCAGCAGACCATAGGCCTTCCTTTTGCAGCTGGTAGTCGCCCGCACAGCAGGCACTGGGCACTACGCGCTTATTTAGCTCGACCTGACAACAGACTATTTGCTAAAAGCCTCCTATTGGCTCCCTTGGTGAGATTCTGACCCACTGTGGCGTCTGTTCGGCCGTTATTTTGCCTTTTACGCACATTGAGTCTGGTTTAGAGATCACTCCGGTTAAGTGCCTGTATTATCATACTTAACAATTGTTGCTTCTTACCCGGAATTGGAACCAAATCCGGCACTGAATTTAAAAATATCGTTTTCTTTTTCTATTCCTTAGTAGGACCGCCTAGCGCTATATCCAACATCACCATCTGCTGGCCTCTTTTCCTTACGAACAATTCTAGCGTAAGAACTTTATTTGTGGACAAGGGACCTCGGAGCGGACTTCGGAAAAGTGTTTTGTTCTCGAGCGCTTTCTTGCCATTGACCGATAATAAGTTCAACGTTACAATTAGCTGCAGTCTACTCTTACAAACAGTGCTGGGCTACGATGTGTTCTTTTTAGTTCCTTTAATATGGGACTTGGGCCCATGACTGCTAAACTATTTTTAAGTTAGTATCTTTCGTCAACGCTACCACAAGGGTGCCCGTCATACCATAAATAGGACCATCATCAGCCTTTTATTTTACGTCCACTGCAGGACATTATATATATATATATATATATATATATATATATATATATATATATATATATATATATATATCGCTCCATAAAGAGGTTGGTGCGATATAAAGATAGATGCCGCAGCGATGGCCAATCATAGAGAGCACTTACGAAAGTATTTGAATATGAATCGTACGTATGAGAGCAGGTGCTAGCGAAGCATATCTGTTAAACATATCAGCAAAGGCGAGCGACCAGTGGCAAATAGCACTTTCGAGCGAAAAGCTTTGTGAAAGCGGCATGATATCCCAAATATAGCAAAAAAAACACAGAGCTTTCAAGATCTAAAAGAAAGAAATTATTGCTAAATAATGACGTTCTGTCCTCATTGTCCTATTTAATGTGTACATTTCCACCATTGCTCCTCTTCACGCTGCGAAGAGTGGCTGACTGGAGCGATCAACATCAGGCTATGGTGCTATCTGCCTTTCCCTGCAAAACGAACATTCTCTCTGTGTACTAGATAAACCACGCCCCTAATCGGTAGCTTGCATGCTCCTAACCTCTTGCAGGGCACGTTATGCATAGCGCCGCTGATTATAATGACGGCCGTGTCGCCATGGTACGAGCGTCTAGGCCTCCATCGGCCGCTACTAAGTGGCTGCGGTGTACTCCAGAGACGAAGTGAGGACACGCGAGGATAAAGGGGGACAGAAAGAGACAATGAGGGGGGGGGGGGGGGGCGGTATTGTTATGGAGTAGGGGATTGTCAGCGCCTTCCGTGTCGCTCATATGTCGTGCCAGCCGAGATGCAGAGCTAACAAGCAATAACGTCCCGCTGGCTTCCTTCCAAGGTACTTGGTCTTGAGATGCTGAACTTTGTTCTGCATGCAGTGGGAACCATAGCAGCTCATTACTTACGTTTGCCGTCTTTTTTGTATGTGTTCGTGGGTGCCGCATTGCTTGAGCGGCGAGGCGTGATGATTGAAAGAATTCTTCGCCATTTCTAAGCCAATAAAACGCTGCACAGTGCGCGGGTGAATCCGTGGCTGCTATTGCGAATCCATCTACAACGATTCGGGCCATATCAGTTTACGCGGCAAGTGAGGAGCTATATGATTTTCTAAGCTGCGGTCCGTTTCTATCTGGCTTGGGTCACTGTTCCTAGAGAGCGTCTTTTTAATACCGTTACTGTGCCTGCAGCTAAAGGCTAGAAACTGAGTTTGATGTGTTCGTACTTCGCGGAATGCCCTCGTCCTCAAGTCACCTCGCCATCTTCTGCCTGATCCTCACATCACGGAGTGAAATGAAGGGAAGCGAAACACTGGCCACCACAGACCGCAGTGGGAATCAAACATCTGCCTCAGCGGCAATGTGCTGTTGGAGAAGAGAGAGGGAAACTAAGGAGAGTTATGGAGGTCATCCAGACGAGCGTCTGTCCTACACTGCGGCTAAGGGAAAGGGGGAATAGAAATAGGGAAATAGGAGGAGAGTGAGCACTTCGCGAACGCAGAACAATGCACTGGAATACCGGGTGTTCTCTTTTTTAACAGGTCCAAAATGTTTAAAAATTGCCCGTGGCAGATAGCACACTTCTAACCTTTTATCTAAATTACTCGATAAGGCGGCCGTTACTTCTACGATGAATCAATATGCTTAATTAAATAAATAACATATTTACCCTAACTCTTTATTTATTTTATTTCACATATTTGAATCAACAAATTATATCCGGGAGCTCGTGAGGCGTATGCGCTTGGCACGAATTCTCAGGACTGGGCCAGCTTCGAGATATTGATTTTCTAAGTGTCCGACGAAATGCATTGGTGTTCAAGTTAATTTTGTGCTTTAATGCATGAAACAGCGTCTCTTAAAAGGAGCACTTTATCTGCAACTTCCGCCACGGTGGCTGAGGGACACGCACTGGCCATTGAAATCTGCAGCGTGTCTCTTGGAAGTAACGCACCCGCCTCGCTGGCTTACTGCAAAGCTTTGTGAGTGCACGATTCCCACACTGCATTGAGCCGCCATATTACGAGGGGAATAGCAGTATCTTTACAGATCACGTTACTGTATATTAATAGAAGAAATATTTCAACGATACACTGCTGCACCGAGAAGCGATTACGCGAACCTATTAAACCGTGGAATTTCGCAACCAGCAAGCCCATGCGCGGCTACCATACATGCTCTGGGAGGTTGCGCAAGTTGCCTCAAAATGCTCCCAAATATTCTGTAAAATCCAAAAAACAAGCAAATTCCAGAATAAACTTCGTCAATAGCGAATACCTTTTAGTCTAACACTTCAAAACCTGCGAAACATGCGTGTGCGAACCGGTATTTTGGTTTCAGACATTCACAATTCCTTTGTTGTGCCGGTGATCGCGTAGACAGGCGTAGTCTGCAAATTCAAACCCTTTTATCGTTTACACACACAACTCCCAAGATACTTCCGATTAAGCCACCTGGAACAACACAAGGTACACTAGTGTATAAGGCGCGTTAGGCGCGTTAGGTTAGGTTAAGTTAGATATAGAACTCTCCTGTTGGCACCAGTTTTTCTATAACCTAAAATGTTTGGCAAAGAAAATTAAAACGAAAGTTACATACATGAGATGAACGCAAAGCACCCATTCCTTATATCTGAACGCGTTAAGGGCATCTACCTGTAGTAAATTACGGGACAAAATAGTTATTCTTCCTTGGCTGACTTGTCTGTAAAAAATGCATGACCGGACGTTTTCTGGTCTCATGAACGTGCCGCTGCCACAGCGTGGATAAGAGGCTCTTATTAAAGTACATCTATGCTCTCGGCTACGCCAGACGCATGTTCCTGTATACTGCGTCCGCTCAGCTCTGTAAAATTTGCCTTTGCCTTCCTGATGCCATAGAGTATGCTGCACAATTTACTGGAACGAACTGTGGCGCTAGCTTCTATGGAAGCTGCAAGCGTTGTGGTTTAGTGAGCGTGGGAATGAGGGTTAGTAGATGATTTTGTCTAAACTTCGTTCTTCTGGCTTCAAATGGCTTTGTGAGCCCGTAAATTTGTCATTTTCAACAAAAGAATGCGCTATAAAAGCAACCGTTCGCAGCGGATAGGCGTGTGCACAGAATGTTACCGCCTTGCGTGTTTAAAAATAGGAGCATTGCTTCGCTGTCAAGACCAATAAAGGCAAATGTGGCGTGCTAAACAAAGCCACAAGTACGTCTGAAGGCACACGTACGAATATGAGGCAAATCCGCGTACTAACTATCGTTCCCTTGGTGGCTAAACCATCACAGCACCAGAGTTTCCTCTAGTATAATTTTAGTAAGAAACTATATCCTCATGCGCGGATGTCTGTGCATACCAGAGTATTGGACAACGTGCATATAGTAGCTCATTTCACTACAGTATAGTCACTTGCCATCTACCGCTTTCTTACCCTGCTGTATATGCAACTTCCCTTGGGCTCGGTGAGAAGTAGCTAGAGCTAGAACACCCCTGTGTGTTCTGTGTACTACGCAGACAAGCAGCAGTGGTACGCGCAAGCTAACGTTTAATATCAACTCACCACTCTCGTGTTGGATTCCACGTTGAAGAAATAAGACATTCGCCATCGACATCGCCGGTAATTATCGGCAATCAACGCAAACAGCACAGAAAGCTTCACGTGCATCCATAACCACAGTGCGTGGGATCCGCATATTCTTTGTTTGTTTTTGTTATGTTATTTTTACTCTGTATGCGACGTGATGTTCATTCGTACCAGTTAGGTACGTTTTCTATCGTTTTTTTTTTTCCTTTCCACTCCTCTAATAGCCTCAGTAATGCGGCTGACCTTATTAATGAATGAAATGAATGAATAAACACGGTGAGGTCATTAAGTCCTCGCGCATACAAACCCATTGTAAATTGTCGCATATACAGAGCAATGTCTCATTGAAAAATTGTCAATTTACGAAGACGGAAAGCTGTTCGAAGCCAAAAGGGCGAAGTTTAGACAAATGTTTGTACACTGCCCATCATTTCGGTGCTGGCTAAACTGCTGTACACTTGTACTTTCCGCAAATGATGATTGATAATGATGATTTCGTTGACATAGCTTTGAAACGGGGCTATGGCACATAGTGAGCGGGCCTGCTTGGGCTAATCATGTTTTACTAAATCAACTGCAGTCGACCATTTCGCCTATCTCTGCTTTATATTATTTCTCTTCATTAAAACTTCTACCTCCATATTCTAAATTTACCTGTACCTGTAACGACCCCAGCTCCGTTCCTTACGTGCATTTTCATAATAATAATTATCATCATCAGCTTATTTTATGTACACTGCAGTACGAAGGCCTCTCCCTGCGATCTCCAATTATCCCTGTCCTACGCCAATTGTTTCCAACTTGCGCCTGCAAATTTGCTCGCTTCGTCATCCACCTAGTTTTCCGCCGTCCTCGACTGCGCTTCCCTTCTGTTGGCACCCATTCTGCAATTTTAATGGTTCGCCGGTTATGCATCCTACGCATTACATGGTCTGCCCAGCTCCATTTTTTTTTTGTCTTAATGTCAATTATAATATCGGCTATCTCCGTTTGCTCTCTGATCTACACTGCTCTCTACCTGTCTCTTAACGTTACGCCTAACATCTCTTGTTCCATCGCTCTTTGCGTGGTCCTTAACTTTTTCTCGAGCTTCTGTGTCAACCTCCAAGTTTCTGCCTCATATGTCAGCACCGGTAAACTGGAGTGATTGTACATCGTTCTTTACGATACCCGTAAGCTACCAGTCAGGATCTGGCAATGCCTGCCGTATGCACTTCAATCCATTTTTTTTTATTTTTCTGTAAATTTCCTTCTCGTGATCAAAGTCCCCTGTGAGTAATTTACCTAGGCACACGTATTACTTCAGAGACTCTAGAGGCTGACTGGTGATCCTGAACTCTTGTTCCCTTGCCAGGCTATCGACCATTATCTTTATTTTCCGCATATTATTCTATAACCCCACTCTTACACTTTCTCTATTAAGGTCCTCAATCATTCGTTGTAGCTCGTCCCTAGTGTTGCTGAAGAGGACAGTGTCGTCTGCAAATCGAAGGTCTTTGAGATATTCACTGTTGATCCTCACTCCTGCGCCTTCCCAGTTTAATAGCTCGAATACTTCTTCCAAGCATGCTGCGAACAGCATTGTAGAGATTGTCTCTGCATGCCTGACCGCTTTCTTGATAGGCGACTTTCTACTTTTCTTGTGTAGAACCAAGGTAGGTGTGGAATCTTTATAGATATTTCCCAAGATATTCCCTGTATTCTAAGATATACCCTGCTAGATTATACAATTAAGCAGAACACAAAGAATAGTGTGACTTACTCCATACAATAGCCCGCAACATGCATTTGGTCACGTCGTCTTAGAATGTATCGGTATGTTCGTTTGTACGCGGAACGTTTGGGAGCGCTGCAATCACGGCGCGCAAGCGGGCATGTCATGTGGCATTTCTTTTTTATTCCGCGAGCATCCGGAGTAAACGAAAAAATACTAATACATAATAGAATGTCAGAAACACTTTAATTGGAGGATTTGCAAACCGCTCTAGAACTTTCGAATTCAAATTTTTTGCCTAACTTCGTTGCTACCGAAGTTGGTTAACTAATTCTGCCTAATTATACAATTAAGCAGAACACAAAAAATAGTGTGACTTACTCCATACAATAGCCCGCAACATGCATTTGGTCACGTCGTCTTAGAGTGCATCGGTATATTTTTAACCTTCGGCTAAAGTTAGCTGTGACGCCCTTTACACATACCACGTCCCTCATAATCTGATATAGGGATTGATTGCAGTATACCTTGCGGTGTGCAGTCGGGGTCAGGCCACCGTCTCGCCTCGTGATCTTCTTACGCTCGGCTACACCCTCCCACCGTATGGCGAAATAAAACAAAACTTTATCGACCGCAGCCATTGGGTTTCGAACTCATGACCTGCATCAATGCCGAGTTGACAACTGCACGCGTTAGCGATTGAGCTATCCCGCAGCTTTTCTGTCGTTCTTTCTTTCTTTCCTTCTTTCATGACATTTACTGCTAGTTGTCACATTGCACACTGCATCAGCTGATAAACAAGCTATTGACTCTCATAGCGACGAACGCTATGAAGCACTTGTTCGTCTTACACCTATTCCAATTCTGCAAGAGCATGCTCAGCTAAAGACTATCTGAGAGCTCGTGACTCAGCGAAAAAGGCTAGAAACCTTAAAATACAGCACACTGCGGCGGCCACTGCTGTTAGAATCACCCTTCTCCATGGCGCTATATGTCTCTTACTACAAACAAGACAACCAATCTTCGCCGACGTAATCAGCCAGCGATAACTTTCACTATACCATGCCTCAGGTCCACTGCATCAGGCACACGGATGAGGCGGTCATTCCACAAGGAGCACCGATCTGCTACGTAATCCCTAGTCATACCATAATTACCTACGCACGCACCTATGCCACTCAAACACAGAGTTCCTTGTTATTAGAACACAAGCCATACATGATGCCATCGAATGTGTCAGCGCGTTATCAAGCGTTACGGAGCTTCGTATCTACACAGATTCGTTTGGTCATTGAAGGAACTGAAAAAGCAATCACAGAGGCACTCACAGAGACCTGCCATGGTGGTGTAGCGACTTTGATGTTGCACTGCTAAGGCCGAGGACGCGGGATCAAATGCCTGCCGCGTCCACCGCATTTCAATGGGGGTGAAATGCAAAGAACGCCCGCGTACCGGTCATTGGATGCGCGGTAATGAACCCCAGGTGATCAAATCGAATCCAGTGTCGCCCACTACGGCGTGCCTCGTAATCATAGCGTGCTTCTGGCGCGTAATGCCCCAGAATAAAATTGTTAAAAAACTTCACCACCCCTTGCACAGGATTCCGGTACACAATGGGAATCCCTTTTTAACAACCTGGCCGATCGAATGGCTCACTCACCATCTACGCCTGACAACCTACAGGCTTACATTCTTCTGAACCCCGTGCACTCCTCCAAGCCCCGGAGTTCATACTCAGCTGCCCTCCGCTACCCTCCTGCCCCTCCCCCGACGGGACACACATCCATTTATAGCCCAGTGTCTGCTTCCTTCCTGGCAATCTTTTTCTCTCCTGGAGGAAATTTGTTTCCCGAGGCTCCGGTATAGGTTGGCCCTGACACCTGCTGTCATCTGCGCCTCGGGATCTGCAGGTGACAACCTTAGCACGTGTTCTATTTGCCCGGTACCTGCGTCTACGGCGGACAGTCGCCATCTCTTGTGACTGTTCCAAGGTACTAAGGATATTAGGCACAAGGTGCTCAGGGTGGCCGAACTAAAGCAGAATGTGGCTGAGGACTTTACCCGTTGAATATTGGACAAGTGCGGTAATTCACTGCCGTGCAGTACCTGCACCAAAAACGCTGCATGCAATTATTTGACGCCTTTTGTTAATTATGAATACATATGCCTTATGACAGGTCCGTTATTTAATAAACGAAAAAAACAAGATTCCCACCTATGCGAACTAGCGGCATTCACTGTACCAAGCACTACACCACGCACTCACGATCTCCCATAAAACACGCTGTTCCCATTTCCAATGAGTTTTCCGGTGGTTCTATGCACAACGCATAGACTTCAAAAACGGTGGCGTCTGTACATGTATTTTGGAGGTCACTGCCGAAGCCAATACTTTAGGGACGGCGACGACACGTTCTCTGCATCGCGAATCAATTGTTCTGAAGTAATGTCATCGGGAGTATCACTCGAGTGTCCTGCTTTCTTGAAGTTGAAGGTGTAGAAGTACGTTGACATTTCTATCCCTCTCACCCCCCCCCCCCCCCACCACCTTTCCTTCCTCCTTATGTCTTTTTTTTTTCTTTGTCATCAGACAAGGCAGTGACGTAGAACTTAGAGGCGCCGACGTCCTCCTCCTTCTCGGCGAGCCGGCCACGTGTCCTCTCTCCCAAGTCGCTGTCTCAGATTGTCACCGCCAGCAACCTTCTCGGGTTATGCGAACTCCCAAGCTCGTGTATCCCGGCGCGGTGACCTCGCCCTTAAGGGACTCACCGTCGGGCACGCAGGCTGGCTTTAGTCGGCAACGGCGCCCGCCCGCATATCGCCGCCGCCTATTCCTGACAGGTTGGGGAGAGAGCAGTCTAGGAAATGTGGAGGCGGAGGAGGGTTAAGCCCATCTCGCCTCGTCGCGGCACTACACTGCGTAGGCGCCCGTATTGACGAGTGCCAGGGATCGATGCGACTGCTCCCCCCCCCCCCCCCCCCGCCTCACACTTAAATATAACTATAAATATAGCACTATACCAAGGCTGCAGGTCCCGATATAGATCGTCGCTGCCGTAGCATTACGTTTGGAATGACGTCCTTGAGAACGCCTCTTTGTCACGGCTGTCTTGTGCGGGCATCGTATGGCGTCACTGCAAGCCCACGTTGCGTGCCCGTGTGCGCGACTGTCAATCAGCGCGGATGCATTGCCTCGAGCGAGAAAAGTTCGCCTTCACTTTGGCCGGATATGTCGCTTGAGATTGACGGAAGGGAAACGAGATCCGACAAAGTTGGGCCTGAAAATTGATAGTAGCTGTGATGGAGGATTGTGCGTGGCGCTTTAGCCTGTTTAAAAAAAAAACTACCACTGTAACTAAAATCTATGGCTTAGAATATATATTTACCGTGCTTGCTTGATTCCGCGGCCTCACCTCTCACCGTATTCAAATCATCCGTGAGTTATAAAAGTTTGCTGCCGTTGTGGATTATCCACTGGGAGTTGCGTGAAGTTTGCTCACTGAACGGCCACCTATGCCGAAATTCTATACAATTGAAAACCATGTGGGGGAAAAATTAGGAATAAAGAAACAAGTAAAAATGATTTGAGAAAACAAGCTGCATTTCTATAATAGCCGCTGATGTAGTTGTTTATCCCTGCACCTTAAAAAGAAACCTTCAAACGAAGCAGTTGCCGGCATTACGGAATCCAGGGTAATAGATTCGCCCCTGTAGCTTAGCGCCACACTCCTCCGCCCCTCCTCCTCCTCCTCCTCCTCCTCAGATATTGTTCGCGCATTTCTGTGGCCCCTGGAAACCGCAGCAGTGCGCACATGTGGCAATATCACCGTTGCGTCTTGCATGCATATCGTTGTGGTCCTGCGCCTTCTGCGGTTACTCACGACACGTCAACTATGGGTGCGCACGAATCATCCCATCCAGAATGTAATGCTGTTTTAAGAAATCAACCATGAACGTGGAAGGTTATGGGCTTTCAAGCTAACTGATGGAATGCACTGCATCCCAAGGCCACAGTATCAATAGGCGGTGAACCCATCAATAGAGCGAATCGAACCTGCGAAATGAAACGGGGTGCACGCGAACGTATAAAGACGAGAGTAACATATGCACTGGTCGATGACTACACTTGAAATCTGCGAGACAGCAGCAGAGGACGAAAAGCAGAGACAGCCGGCGTTATGTTGTTCTTGTTTACAGCTAAGCGACGCTAACGATCGGAATCCTTCCCTGCCTCTTTCTGGGCCTCGTTTACGTCGTTCTCCAGTGCTTACACGTGATCCGATGTGCCCTTTGAGTGACTGTCTCGCAGTGATATATGGTTTATTCATACAAACGGTCGTATGCGGGAGAAACTCACTTTAGGTCGAGCAGAACGCTAACCTGACCAACACTTCCCAACCAATCATTCACGTAGGAAAAAGTAATGTTACCGGCATGACTCGATCGACGCGAACATTTGATTAGGGGACGCCTCGAGAAGCAGGTCCGGAGTAGAGATGTCACGGGTGGCGTGCCTCTTTTCCCGCCATCCTTGATCCACTAAAGTAGACCCCAATATAAGGTCAGTGTTCCTTTTTTTTTTTTTCACCCGCCTTGAAGAGACCTGCTTGAGGCATCGCCATGCAACGCCCGTGAGAAAGAGCATCCCAGTCAGGCGTGATCAATGTGAACCAAGATGTCCAGGCTGCCACAACTCAGCATCTCTCGGAGGCATTTATTGCCCTTCTTTTGTGCACGCTGCATGTCTGAGACTCTGAGACTGACTGACGATAGACCTTGTACTATAGTTTGTAGTTTTTTTTCTGATCCTTCGTCTATGGATAGTTTGGAACCGTGTCGAAGTGACATGTTACGATGGCTTGTTAGGCTTGTTCGCCAGAATGTTCTGTTCTTGTAGTCTCTTCTTACATGATGTCCTTTCGTTCTTTTGTTCGTTTATTGCTTTGCACTGTGCAATATAGGTCAATAGGGGACAGTTCAATTTCCTTACATGCAGTGCGCGGATGATATGAGACGACGCGCTTGAAATATGCGGCGAAAAGCGCGGAGCACTTTCAAAGACTCGAATGCATCTAGCTCTCATAGGGCGGCACTGGTTTTCGGTGTTAAAATTAGGTTTTCTACTTAGAGAGGAAAGACAGCGTTGTCAATGTCTTTAGAGCTTTCATAGGTTTTATTCTTGTTCTTTTTTTTTTTTTTTGGCACACGAGAAAGCTTTCTCCAGCAAGATTAGTTCACGATGCTTCTCTTTATATGAAGCGTAAAGTGTCCGTCTCAAGTTCTGCCGTAGGAGCTGTAGATTTCAACATGCATGCTCGGTCGGAGAGAATGCGCCCCGCTTAATGGATTTCTGATGCTGTGTCGTCGTGTAATCTGATGCGCGAAGTTTGTCCTCCTTTCCGGAAACACTTGACGCGGACGCATGCATAGACCCGTAGGAGCACTAAATCTTTGAGACGCCTTAGAATGTCGTTGTCTGTACTTACACGGGGCCTGGAAATTCGAGTGACTGTAGTCATATATGCGTGCGCATAAGGGGGTACAAGAGGGGTGTTGCATAGCTCCTCCTGTTGCCATGGGTGACACGCAAGTACAGCGCCGAACCGTACTACATGAATGAGTTTCACGAGGATGACGCTTGCGAGTCGCAAAGCGACATTTAAGCGACCAATCCTTATGGCATGCAAGCTCTGGAGCCGTGTCATAGTCGTTCAGCTGCTTAGCATGTTAAAACCGCACATATTTTTCATTGGAAAGTTCAGTCCAGACTCATTGGAACCGAGGGAAAGTGTCGTAAAGCTTGTTTGGTCTTCTTGAAGGTATTTACAAAAGTGTACTTTGCTCCAGACTGCGTCAAGCCGATCAAGGACATGTAAACGAAGGCAGCAACTTGTATCGGGAAACAAGTGCATACTAATGTATTCTAACTCCCGTGACAAACGCGAAGTATGTGATGTGCGGCAGACGTACTGTAAATACGAAATAAAAACTTGGGAAAAACTTTGGAAACTAAGCAGGCCAACAACGCGAACAATTTCATAAGCGGATCTTTGTAATGAAGTGCTTCGTTAACACATCGATACTTCCGTTCGTATCGTTGGTTTGAGAGTTGGTTTCAAATGTATTTGTATTGTCTGACTGCCACGTTGTGATACATTTTTCTTTGAATATGCACTGCAACATGCGGACTCCTCTTCGCAGACCATGTGCATAAATGTATACGAATATATGAATACAGTAATTACTGTTCACGAGGGAACAAGTAGCAGGCGCCGTATTTATGCGCCAACGTTTCCCTTTTCTCATGTGGATAAAAAAAAATCTGAACCCCTGTCTTAAAGAAAGATGGTTGGGCGCGAAGCTTTCTCCCAATGCAAACTGAATCAAAGCCCAAATATATATATATATATATATATATATAGTTCGTCTGCCTAACGTGGCGTTTTCTCATAGGTCGCGAGCATGACATTGTTCCCATTGTTCTTACTGGTACAACTGCGAATGTACACTATAGTATTCTACGCAGATGTGTAAGTTGGCTTTCCTGCAGTGCGTTTTCGGCGCTCACGAACGAATGAGTGAGACATAAAAATCTTCGCTTTAAAAGAAACGCGAATAATTCATTCAGCAGTATACGGGAAGGGGGGAGGGGAGGGGGGCTAGATACAGCTAACTAGATGGCAAAGCATTGAGCTAAGGAAATACTCCTAATGCTAACGCATTAAAATATAAACTGTCCAAAGAAATGGCAAGGCTAAACCCTCTTCTTTGTCGGGCATAACCAAGGAGGCTTGGGTATATAACTCGGCATACAATTTTGAAAGACTTTGATGCTTCGATGCACACGCTTGTAGCCCTACTTCAACATTCACCGAGGCGGACGCAGGTGGCGTTTGCGCGTAGAGCCCTGTATGGTACTCCAGCCTTTCGTTAATTAGGCTCTTACAATGGAACGTGTCGCTCCTTTCGAGAACGATAAAGAAGGGTTCATAACCAAATACTGCTGGCCTCCTTCACTTAGTTCTGGAGTATCATCCTATACTTTGTTTTAAATTACCGTGGCACCCGGGAGCTTCGAAGCGATGCCGCGCTGTCGTAAAACGCGCCGTTAATCCAGGGGCATGGCTTTAAAATGCGCACAACCGTGCAATATTCAACTGTCGCACCACATAATTTCTCTTGAGGTTAGTGCACAATAAAAAAAGATATATCGTAAAGTTGGCTAAAAGAACATAAAGGCTATTCGTGTAAATCGGCGACTGAAAGGGCTAGCGATAGCAACAATTTGATCCCTGTCTTGCACGCAATGCTGCTGACGTGGTCTGGCTCATCAATCGTCGCTTGCGGTGCGAGCTGAAGAAATTGCACTAGCAATACGAAGATACTACGCGTCTTGGTAAACCCTCCGTGTTTGCTTTTCGGCGGCATCGTGGCGCCATCTGGCATGTACTTTACGAATTAAGGCTGCTGCCTACAAATTATTTTGGTGCACGTCTTTTATTTGCTTCTTCTCATGCATCTTGTTCGCTTTTGTTTTTGTTCGTTTTCTTGCATGATTATACATATGGCATCTGAAAAGGCTTCAGATAAGATGACACGAAGCTGTTCTAACGGTATTATATTCTGTAGCAAGTTTAAATTTTCTTTGTGATCGCACATCTCTGAGGCACATGTGACACACAAGACGCTTCAGACCAGTGCAAACACTATAACTTTATGAGCCTGTGCTCACTTGTCTTTAAGATTGCAAACACCTACTTCTACGCTATTTGACATTGAGTATTTTGGGCTTTATCGACTGCCTCATCGCTGAGGCTATATATACAACCGCCATTATTGCCGGCAGACTTATGAGCTCAGCATATCGACGATTTCTCCATTGCCATCAGCAGTCGCATAAAATGATCCTGCCACATACGAGATATTTTCTGCGCTGTATACTTAGGCTAACGTTTACAGTCTTGATACGGCAATGCGCAGAACACAAATGGAAACCGATAAAGCGCGGAAAATGATTGACAATGTGGACGGCATCCGTGAATACACGACCTCGCCTATAGCTTACACTCCGAGAGATTGATGGGCAACGTTACTATTCCGCTGGAGAAATCAAGCATGTGTGCGCACATAATTCGACCGGACGGAGATAATGCGCTCCGCGCTCGTCGTGAATCCTGATGAGCGGGATCGATTTCGTGCGCGGTGACACATGCTTGCGAATGATCTTGCTCGCTCGCGGCGCGCACACAACAAAGGCAGGTCGCGGCAAACTGCGCCTATCAACACGCGTAAAATATGGACGCATGGCGTTTCTGCTCGCGCATTTGTCATCCCGACGCAGAGAATTCGTGCCCCTTCCCTTCTCTCTCTCTCTCTCTCTCTCTCTCTCTCTCTCTCTCTCTTTCGCGTGGTGGAAAACAGAGTAACTGCAAGCGTCGTTGCGCGGTTGCGCGGTCGCGCGGTCGTTGAGGATAGCCGCACGGGGGCGCGCGCGGAGGTGAACGGGCGGCGGCGATCAAAGTTTGATACACGTATAACTTCCACGCGCCTCGTCCCGTTCCAGTCCCTCGCCGGTCATAAAACGGGCGGTGAATAAATTATTTCCGCATGGCAGGCAATGTGTTGCTTCACCGCAGGGGCTGTGAAAGGGCGAGCACACCAAAGGCAAGGCTTATCCGTGCGCCTGAACTTGGTCGACGGTGCCCGACTTCGGTAACGCAGCCTCTGCCGCGCTGATTCGTAGAATTAAAGACGCACGCCATGACGGGAAACTCCGCGTTAAGGCTCGCGCTCCCGGTGCGTACATCTGAAACGGCGTATGCGTAACAAGGATTATTCCCATGTGGCGCGCCGAAGTATTCGGGAAAGAAAAAAGACAGAAGCAAGGGAATTCGAGATTGTTCTCTCCGTCCCTTGTTAGAAGCAGTAGGGACATAACATGGAGACTTCACACCGGTGCAGAAATAAAATATTCATGTACGCTTTTTTTTCTTTCAACTATCTCGAGGAAGCCTTAATGCTTCACTCAGCCAATATTACGAGCAGTTATGCAGGCAGGAGGGGTTATGCAAGGTTCTTACGATCAAGGAACCACGCGCAATGTCGTTTGCATGTCTGCACTATTTTTTTTTTCTTTTTTCAATGCCACGGCAGTTAATTTTTAACCTGACTTACTGCAATGGAGCTAGCTAGGTATTCTGGACAATATCAAATTCCACCATGTTCGCGTTTTGAGCCAATCAGGGTGGTGTAAGCGCCCTGCGAGAGAGAGCGAGAGCGAGAGACGAAAGGCAGGGAGGTTAACCAGAGGCGAGTTGCCGGTTTGCTGCCCTTCACTGAGGTAGGAGATATAAGGGTGGGAGAGAGATATAACTTTATCATGTCCCTGATGGGGTCCAGGGGTGGTGGGGGTCGGGAGACTAACCCCCAGTCCCCCCCTTCCTTAGAAGGCGGCCAGTCCTTGCTTTCTGGCGGCGTCTTCGGCCATCCGGACGGCCCAGAGCTGCTCCTCTGGGTCCAAGCTGAGTAGTAAAGACTCCCACTGCTCGGCCTTAATTATGATGCGTGTGTTTGTGCGTTAGGTGTTGGTGGGTGAGGCTTTGGGGCATTACCAGATAATATGATCGAGGTCAGCACGGGCCTCGCACGCTTTGCATAGTGGGGAGTATGCATCGGGATAAATGCGGTTGTAAAGCACGGGGTTCGGAAAAGTTCGCGTCTGAAGGAGTCGCCAAATGGTTGATTGATATTTATTCAGTGTTTTGTGTGCTGGAGAGTAGCGTAACCGTTCTCTGCGGTAGTGGAGGAGAATTCCTCTGAACGTGACCATTCGGTCCCGCGCGTGACCGCGATGCAGAGCAGAGGGCTGATCGGGATCGGAAGACTCAGGAGAAATGCGCCCGGTATGCGAGAGCTCGGGCGGCATCGTGGGCGGCTTCGTTTCCAGCCAGACCCGAGTGACCAGGGGCCCAGATGATTTGGACGCGGCGTTACCTTGAGGGAGGAGTGGCAGAGAGTATCTTCTGCGCTTGGGGCGCTATCAGTCCTCTTGTGTAGTTGCGAACGGCCGTGTTTGAGTCGTTGATGATGCAGTGTGCATTGGTAGCCGCGTAGGCCAAAGCGATGGCCGTTCCTTCTCCTTCCTCGGGTTGCGTGGTAAGTATTGATACGGCTTCAGCGAGGCGGTACTGCGAGCCTGCTACTGCGACGACCGCCATGTCGTTTTGGTTCGGGTATTCCGCTGTATCCACGTAGGCTACGTCCGCGGCTTGGTCGTAGCGCTTTTGTAGTTGTTTAGCTCTTTCTGCACATCGCTCGGGATTGTGTTCAAGGTGCATATTGCGAGGAATGGGCGGGATAACTAGCTGAGCGCGAATGTTTGGAGGGATGGGTACTTTTGGTCCGAATTGGGTGGTGTAGGTTATGCCTAGGGTGGCTATGTGCCTGCCCGTGTTGGAATTGGCGAGCCGTTCGTATTGGCTAATACGCTGCGCTTCAATAAGCTCGTTTGTGGTGTTGTGAATGCTGAGGGCGTCCAGTTTCTCGTTAGAGGTCGAGATGGGAAGATGTATGGCTTGTTTATAGGCCCTCTTGATCATGGTATTTAGTTTGATCTTGTCAGTTGCATTGAGGCTGAGGTACGGGGCGATATAGGTGATCCTGCTCAGGGCGTAGGTGATTACCAGGCGTAGAAGATTGTTTTCTTTCATGCCGTGATGTCGATTTGCGATGTGTGCTATGAGGCAAGTGGTTTGGTGTACATGAGTATCTAATTGCTTGAGTATCTCCGTATTTCTGCCGTTTTGTTGGATGCGTAAGCCAAGGATACGGATGCTAGGTACAGTACGTATGCGTTGCTGGTGCACGTGGAGTTCTATCTCGGGCGGCTGAGGGTCTGGACGTCGACCTCCCCGATTAGGCTTGTACAGAAAGAGCTCCGATTTCTGTGGGGAGCAGGCTAGGCCGCGTGGTTCTACGTATGCAACGACCTCGTTGCATACGTAGGGTGGGAAAGAGGGCAAATAGAGAGAGAGAAATTATGCGGATCGCACGTGCTGTGCGAAACGATGTAAGCGAAGCTTTGTATACTGTGCGCTTTGATTGACGATAGTAAGTGTGTGGTGCTGGCGGCGAATGTGTGTATTTCTTCAGCGTTTAGTCCAATGCGAGAGTGGTGCGTTGCACTGCTCCTGTTTGTATGCATAGTCTGGGTGTCCTCGGCGCTTAGTGCACGCTTTGTAGCCATTTTGCTGGCGCGTGTTTACGTGCTCCTTCTGCATACCTGGTCAGCACGCTGTTGAGACGCCAGCTCCAAGCGATCTCATCAGGCTATGGTCGCGGTTGTAATGTTTACGCTATCACAGCCCAGCACCTACATTCGTGTCGCATAGGAAAGAAAGCACAGCACATGCCATACGCACACACTGTGAAACGATGACGCTGCAGCGCCGGCCGTGATGCGCAGAAGTGAGCGCCATCTCGTGATGTTGCAAGAAACCGAGCGGCGCGCGCAAGCAAGACCACTATTACTGGACCACACCATTAGCTCCCCGTCGTCCGTCGCTGTACCAGACCACCAGATTGCCCGAATGAAGGACGAGAGGAAAGCTCTACTACGGGAGTCCATTCCTAGCATCCTTCCCGCCATTCGCACTCGCCTTCCCACAGCAGCCCAGGCTCTCACCCAGAAGGCAAGAGCTAAGGCATCCATTACACCGGATGTTACGAGCGAGTGGAGAGCAACACAAGTGGGATGCTCCAACTGCCCTGCGATCAATGTCAGTCCCAAACATCTGATCTGGTCCTGTCCTGCCACAGCCTCAGGGAGAAGCACACCCGACCGCTAAAGCTGGCGTCGTACGTCGCACAGCAGGAAGACGCCTTTAGAAGAATTTTCGCTCTCCTGTCCTTCACTAAGGAGGTAGGCATCCTTCCTTTCACCTGATCTCTTACCCCCATATCAAGCCAAAGGCCATCCTTTGTAATAAATGTTTTCAATCAGTTCAATCAATCAAGACCGCAGCAGCAGCAGCAGCAGCAGCGCCCAGAAAATCGGGAGAAGAGGCAAAGAAATAGTCGCCTTAAGAGAAAAACATGAACAGCAACGCGTAACAGGAGAGGCGCTCCAATCACAGGCGTTAACACAGGCCAGTCAATATCAAGAAGCGCAGTAGCGCTTTCACGGCCTTCTGATGCGATGTTAAAGGGGCCTTGAACCACTTTTTATCGAAGTGGAGAAAGACATTTGAAGTGAAGATAGGCTATTTCAGAACCACTTTGCCGCAAAAAGTACTCCAATGCGTTCAGCAGAAGCGGAGTTATCGGCAATCAAACACGGCCTCAGTTGTGCTCCCCTTCCTCCTCCAATGCCTTGCACTGCGAAGGCTACAGCGGAGACGTCACCATGGCGCGCAGTTCAATTTTCCGATTTGGTGCCTATGCAGCTAAACGTAAGCGAAACGCGGCTGTCCTCAGAGAGCCGCAGTGCTCTTATCCACTGGACTCGTGGCGGCACCTCGTGGCGGCACCTCGTGGCGGCCACGGTGTAGCCGAGCGCAGCGACCAATAGTAGTCGCGTATTGGAGTGCGCTTTATGACGAAATAAAGCACACAGAAAAGAGCGAGGATCATGAGGTTTTTGAAACGAGAGCGTTTGAGAGAAAGGTGACTTCGCGCTCCGCTTGCGAGCTCCACGGATCGCGTACGACAGCAGAACTTGGATGAGATGTTCACAACAGCGTATGCTACCCGCGGACTATGTTACTTCACCAAGCCCGAGGGGTGGTTCAGGGCCCCTTTAAATCACGTCGATGCTAATTGTAGGTGACGAGAGGGCCGATTTGTCAGCATTGCTGAATTTCCTTGCCTTCACAATAGTTTTCTAGCATGCGGTTATTTCTCTGAAATTATCGTGCGCCTCGTTCATACGTAGGCGGCGAAGATTTTATAGCCATAGTTGGTGTACCGCCTTACCATGATAATTTCCTGTGGTTATCGTGTGTGTTGTGATGTACTCGTATAATGGGCTGTTTGAACTTTCTGTGAACCGTGCGTTAGCACGTTCCGATATTTATTTGTGTTTTACTCTATCATTCTATATCGTTTGCTTACGTGCTTGTTTGAACCGGCCTACCTTTGTTGTGCACTGTGGCCTGAGAGAAGGAGCAGCGGGCATCCCTCGTGATGCCAACCTGTCATACACACACATGGATTGAAAAAGAAAAAAAAAGGAGAAGAAACGCTTTTCTGATGTCAAGCATACCAGGTTTGGCAAGCTTACACAATTACAGCCATCCAAGGTGACCGATGCGCGACCGTTTTCTTTTCTTCTTTTTCAAGGAAGGAAGACCACAACGGACTTAGGTAGCAATATTGTCGGGCAATTAGCAACGAGGAGCTTCGTCCGAGGCAGAGCGGCTATCTGTACTTCTGTATCTATTTCTCTTCATTTTTATGCAATAAATGTGTGCAGTTGGTACTGCATTAGCATTTCACACTGCACGAACAGTTCCACAGAAGCAGAGCAAGTATTCAGGCAAAAGCGCTCACACAGAAGTCAATAGAACTACCAGTGTTTCATTGGCTAGTGTTCAGGCGCCGTTAGGGCTGGGCGATTAGGTTTACGAACAGCACCCTACAGATTTCTATATTATACGGATCTCTCCACGTGACTGCTCTCACAGCTCTAGAAGAACACACACACACACGCACACGCACACGCACGCACACACACACACACACACACACACACACACACACACACACACACACACACACACACGCACGCACATATATATATATATGGTGTTTCAGCTAATTTTAGTCAGAGATTAAAAATATGCCGATGCACTCTAAGACGACGCGACCAAATGCATGTTGCTCACTTTTGTAAGCGGTGTGTCACGCTATTTTTTGTATTTTGCTTAATTAAATAATTGGGGCTGCTAGATGCTATGTTCGTTTGTACGCGGACAGTATGGAAGCGCTGCAATCACGGCGCGCAAGCGGGTGTTTCACGTGATGTTCTTTTTTTTCGTATTTCGCGCACATCCGCAGTAAGCTGAAAAACACTAATACTTAATAGATAGAAAGACAGAAACTGTTTATTCGGACGTTTTGCAAACCGCTCTGCAACTTTCTAGTTGGAATTTTTTCCGAGCTTCAATGCTTCAGAAGTTGGTTAATTAATCTTGACTAATTATCTAATTAAGCAAAATACAAAATGTTGCATGACACACTACACACAAAAATGAGCAACATGCATTTGGTCGCGTTGCTTTAGAGCGCATCGGCATATTTTAAAATCCTGGCTAAAGTTACCTGAAACACCAAGGAAAGCATAGGGCAAATTGCACTTACTCATTGAATTAAAGAAGTGATAAATTAATGGCAATGAAAGTGGATGAAAAAAGAACTTGCCGCAGGTGGGGAACGATCCCACGTCTTCGCATTACACGTGCGGTGCTCTAACCAACTGAACTACTGCGGCGCCGTTTCCCCGTCCACTTTCTTGGGTATTTATATGTTACTGCTAGAACTAACCTTGGGAGTGTTAGCCACCGCCACCACTCCCAAACCTTGGCGGCGGATGGGGAACATCCTTTCTGTCGCAGGCGTCACGGTGACGCCTGTGGCAGAAAGGATGTTCAACCAAGCATAGATTTTTATGGCATTGTATATTGTTAGCTACTTTTTAAGACGTCACTACTATCCTTGTTTTGTATTTCAGTCGTAATATCTCACTTGTTTAAAGCGCACACAGAATTGATGGCTCCCCACACGAGCACGTTATGTTGCGTGTCGCATACCAAACACTGAAACTTATTTGAGCTTATCATATTTCGTCTCTTATTAATTCTCGCTTTAAGTGTTTATCGAAGCACCTGTGCAGCTTAATCACAGATATAAGATTTTAACCGGGAACTAGCGGAGTGTAGAATGTTCAGGCAATTTGTGTTTGAGCCCTTCTTTATTATTTTTTTATTGAAATGAATATTAGGAGAGGTTGGCGCCTTTATGGCGGCACCGGCTAATCCTTGTCACTTGGCAAAGGAAACACATTTGCGTAAAAAGGGAGAATAGTGACACAAAATATGACACTCAGTTGAGCACAAGATATATAAAAACTATATAGTCCAACAGTACACGAATCGCAAAGTTTTGTGCATGAGTTCAGTACACTTGCGCATATATAAAGTCAGATATTTTGAACAGACAAAACACACAACACATGTAAATAACTGCAAGTGCAGAACATAATTATATATATTGCGTAAAAATTACGACCACCACATAAATTAATTTTGAACCCAGAACAACATTCGTGTCACTCATTTAGCGTATTAGTGTCACCAGAAACATAATATTTCCCCAGAACGTCGGTATCTTCTGAAAACTTTCTCAAAGTAAGAAGTGCTCTTTTCTGAAGGCCCCCAGTTGGCCATGAACCAAGTATCTAAAATTTTTAGAGTGAATGGTCTTCTGTCTAAAAGCAACAAATTTGCTTGCAGTACTGTTCTTTGTGGATCGTATTTCGTGCACTCCAGGAGCAGATGACGCACATCTTCGTCTGGATGGACACAAGAACACTGTGGACTGGAGACACGTTTTATCCTGCATAAGAAGTGTCTCGTAAATGCAGTACCATGCCGCAGACGGTGCACCAATGTTTCAAATTCTCTGTTGTCTCTTAGATTTCCCGGCATTGATAGGTTTATACATGCGTCTATAAAGTATAACGCCGAGTTTTTAGATCGCTGATCAAACCAGGTAGTCTTGCTGAGACGACAGGAAATCTGTCTCAGGATCAGACCGACTTCATTACGCAATAGGGGGAGATCGGTTTTCTCTGCGTTATTGTGCGCTCGATTCTCAGCTGCGTCCACTGCAGTATTACCAGGAATGTTGCAGTGCGCTGGTATCCATTGTTATTCTTGCTGCCTACGCCACGATCGGAACATTTTTCATGTTGAAATTGGTAAGTGTTCAAGTAATTCCATACCGAGGAAACAAAGGCAGAACGTTGGCACCAAGTTGGTGCGGGTATAAAAGGGTTAGATGACGTTTTGGATTTCGGGCCGAAGCCTTGACCGTTTGATAAGTCTAGAACAAGGTTTAGTGAACACGGTCCCTTTGCTCAAGCCGAAATGTCATCTAACTCTTTTATAACACCTCTGTAGTCACCGTTTTGTTCAGTTTCTAGTCATCTTTCTTTCTTTGTTTAAATATGGATTTGTCACTTTGAACGAATCAGTGCCCAAATTTCTTTATACGCCTTGTTTCATGGATAAGAAAATGAATAAGGATTCCGCGCGCCGCCATCTTCTCTGCTTCACACACTTTTCGCGGGCTGTCATAAGAAACATAAGAACAAGTGTGCCGGCGTGCTTTCATCTTTCCACAGTGTCGCGTTCAGCGTCCGTGCCTAAGGAAGCGAAGAAGATTTCAATTCGTCTTCCGCGCGGAACCCGTTTTCATATCCGTCCAAGCCTCGTCTTCTTACCTATCTTATTTTCCGCAACCCGCGTCCCTCTTCATTTATTCATTTTCTTTCTTTCTTTGCTTTCCCGCACTGCCACTTTCCTTTCTTTCTTTCCTTTTTTTCCTTTTTCCACGCTTTCTTTCTTTCGTTCGTCCGTTCGTTCCGTTTATCGTGCAAGGGCGTCGTTAAGGCGTCTCATGTCAAGCAGGAAATTACGGCCTTTCTTCGCCGCGCAGTCGAGACGTTTCCATCTCTCCTCCCTTTTCAACAATCCTCTCTTTCTTCTGTATCTTATCTTTGACTCATCTTTGTTTCCCGCTGCGCTTATATCTGCTTGCCCCGGGCCCGTCCAGTACCCGCTTTTCTGCGGCACTGCAGGGTCCGAAGGATGGACGGCGCGCTTGTGGATGAGTCGTGTCCTTGTTAGTGCGGACGTTTCTCTCTGCGTCTCGACATTTCTCCTTTCTTTCCTTCTTTCTTTCTTTCTTTATTTCTTTCTTTCTTTCTTTACGTACTTTTCTCATCGCAATTCGTCTGCGCTCATCGTTTGCGGTCGCCGACGTTCCGAATCGGTGCACTGAGATCCAGCGCGAACGATGGGCCTGAAGAAGTTGACAGTGTGCCAACGGGCAGATTGCGTCTTCTCAAATAGATAGCGACGTTTGTGGCCCATGGCGGCGGAGAAAAGAAAACGTCGGTTAGAGGTTGTCCACAAACGGCGACAAAGCTCTAAAGCGCGCTTTCGTCCCGGACTGTAGGACACATGAACCAGAGAGATATTATTTGAACTGCAAGATGTTTAACAGTTTTCTTATAGATGGGCGCGACTAGTATACTTATAGAACGCAGGGACTCACAGCAATCCCCAGTTCCCCCTTCACCCGCCCCCTTTAACTACTATATCCCACTCAGCTTGTGTACTCTTGTTATTGCCGTTGTTGCTATTTTCCAGGCGGGGGCACGTTAGACAACACAGCGCGAATTCAGAAACGACATGAATGCTTGTAACTGCTTTCGCCAATGATATGGTCAGCATCATGATTGACTGGCTCTTTCGACAAGTTCTGCTGTAAGAACCTTGTTCGTTTGTTTGTTTGTGTGCGTGCGTCCGTGCGCGCGCGCGCGCGCGCGCGCGTGTGTGTGTGTGTGTGTGTGTGTGTGTGTGTGTGTGTGTGTGTGTGTGTGTGTGTGTGTGTGTGTGTCTGCGTGTGTGTGTGTTCGCACGCGTGCGTAGGTACATGTGCGTTGTTGAATGTATTCTGGCCGTAAGATCAGGTCACGCCCACGACTGTATCCTAAACAGGCTTACTGTTCGTGAATATCATCATCATCATCATCATCATCATCATCATCATCATCATCATCATCTTTTGTGTCCACTGCAGCACGAAGGCCTCTCCTCCCTGTGATCTCCAATGAACCCTGTCCTGCACCAACCGATTCCAACTAGCGCCTGCGAATTTCTTAATTTCGTCACCCCGCCTAGTCTTCTGCCGTCCTCGACTGCGCTTGCCTTCTCTTGGCACCCATTCTGTAACCCTAATGGTCCACCGGTTATCTAACCTACGTATTACATGACCTGCCCAGCTCCAATTTTTTCTCTTAATGTGAACTGGAATATCGGCTATCCTCGTTTGCTCTCTGAACCACACCGCTCTCTTTTTGTCTCTTAACCTTACGCCTAACATTCTTCGTTCCATCGCTCTTTGCACGCTCCTTAACTTGTTTTAGAGCTTATTTGTCAGTTTCCAAGTTTCTTCCCCATACGTTAGCACCGGTAGAATGCAGTGATTGTAAACCTTTATTGTCAATGATAACGGTAAGCTTCCAGTCAGGATCTGGCAATGTCTGCCGTATATATATATATATATCTGACGCATGACAACGCCAATGAGAAATATCCGGCCTTTCTTTCATGTTATATGCGGCGCTACTTTTTTTCATTTTTCAGTTCTACCCATTATAATTGTTCATTAGTTTCCCTGCGAACGTGTAGTTTGAGGTAAACTTGACCATGGCCCGAGGCTTCGGCGGCAATAGCGCGCGGCGAGCGTAAGCCTAGGTGCTCACGCCTGCATCCTGCACGATGCTGTCTGCCAACATCGTAGTTCGCAGGCTTCCATGACAAGAGGTCAGAATATCCTGCAGCTGCTTCAGGCGTGAGCTGATTGATCAGTTTTCCTAATTCAGCCAAATCGACGACACTTCCGAAATTCCAGATGTTCGTGCGCTAGCCTCCACATTTCCTGCCGTCCTCCTTAAATTTGTTACTTGATTAAATGTTTGATTGAGACCGTGTCATATACTGTACGTCATTGGAAGGGTCCTGTTTTTTAAATAGCTTATTAGTTTACATTAAAAAATCCGAACCTTTATATCAAACCTTCTAGCCGCTAATATACCTACAAGGGTGCGGCGCTTACATAATTGGTGATAAAAAAAGTTAGTGTTTTAGGTGCAAAAAACACTTTCTGATTATGAGGCGTGCCGTAGTGGGGGACTCCGTAAATTTGGAGCACCTGGGGATCTTTAACGTGCACCTAAAAGTTTACGCATTTTGCCCCCATCAAAACGCGGCCGCCATGGCCGGGATGCGATCTCGCGACCTCGTGCTTAGCAGCCCAACACCACAGCTACTAAGCAACCACGGCGGGTGGGGTTGATAAATTACAGGTGATCGAAATATTGATGCTTCCGTTATATACATAAAAAAAGGGAAAAGATAGTGAAATATTTGAGACTTCAGTTATCACAAAATAATACTTGTTCAGTGCTTGCAATTGAGTGTTGACCTTCAATACTTGCATAAATGTGAAAATCACCCTATCTCTTAATAACTGATCGTAGTTTCTATCCTTTGCCCTAGCTAACAGGAAAAACTGGACTCAAGACGACAGAAGATCGCTTAAGAATAAAACTTCATGCTTCGAGAAACAGTACAAAACGGTCAACAGAAAGCTGCTTCTGGTGAGAACCTCAGTGTATTTTGGTTGGTTAAACTGATGCCACTTGAAGGATGTGTATTAGTAATTATAAACTTTTTAGTAACATGAAATATTTGCAATGTATCTTACGTTAAAAAAATGTATCTTTATGAGACTGGCGATTCTGCTCGCCAAATATTATGGGCCTTTGAATATGAAATGACATAATTCCTTATATTGTCTCTAAGAAGTTATTTGAAGCATTTATATTTGCCTTGAAGTATTCGAATGCTGAAATTTAAACATGATAGTTAATTACAGCAGGTGCATTATAGTAAGTACAATCGCCGTTATTTATGGTCTTCACTGTAAAGTTCATAGTGTGCTTGCCCACATTAGAGTGCTTTTAAATCAATATATTTCGTTCTGCGCAGGAGAATTATATATATATATATATATATATATATATATATATATATATATATATATATATAGCAGGAAAGCAGTTTTTCACAAAGGCCAACTTTACGCGATGGTGACCAAAGCAACACGAGGGTGCCGGGGACAAAAGTGACATCACGGTGACGGAGGTCCAAGCGCTGCTTTTGTTTGTCTTGAGAGACTTGTAGACGAGCGCGCGCAAGTTGGCGAGCATGGTCAGCATGGGCGATGGCATCACGGGCATAAGCGCTTGTTGATGCTGTGGTGGACGGAAGCACAGTGTCCAGTGGTAGCGTCGGTTCACGGCCATACAATAGGTAAAAAGGAGAAAAGCCAGCAGTGTCGAGACGGGAAGAGTTATACGCAAAGGTGATGTAAGGTAGAGCCTGGTCCCAGTCACGGTGGTCGTCTGAAACGTATTTGGATAGCATGTCTGTAAGGGTGCGGTTCAAACGCTCAGTGAGGCCGTTCGTTTGAGGGTGGTAGGAGGTGGTAAACTTATGCTGTATTGCGCAGACACGCATGATGTCGTCAATGACTTTGGCTAAGAACGTACGGCCACGGTCTGTTAGCAATTGACGCGGAGCACCATGAATCAAAATGATATCATGCAGGAGGAAGTCCGCAACATCAGTTGCGCAACTGGTCGGAAGAGCGCGTGTTACGGCATAGCGGGTCGCGTAGTCCGCCGCGACTGCGACCCACTTGTTTCCTGATGTAGATTCCGGAAATGGGCCGAGAAGGTCTAAGCCGACACGATGGAAGGGCTCGGCAGGGATGTCGAGCGGCTGCAGGTAACCAGCGGGGAGCTGGGAAGGCTTCTTGCGTCGTTGGCAAAGTTCACAGGCGGCGACGTAACGTCGCACGGAACGGGCAAGGCCCGGCCAGAAAAAACGGCGACGTACACGGTCATAGGTTCGAGATACGCCGAGGTGTCCTGCCGTAGGTGCGTCGTGAAGCTCTTCTAAAACGGTTGAGCGGAGGTGTTTAGGCACGACAAGTAGGAACTCAGAGCCGTCCGGATGAAGGTTACGACGGTACAGAGTACCATCGCGGAGGACGAAGACGCGTAGTGTGGCGTCGGCCGGAGTGTGTTCAAAACGGTCGATGAGTGCTCTGATGTAGGCGTCACGACGTTGCTCGTCGGCGAAATGAAGCAGCTGCGACACAGAGAATATGCAAGCAGCACTGGTAATATTGGAGCAGTCAGGGTCGTCAACAGGGTAACGCGACAAGCTGTCAGCGTCTTGGTGCAGGCGGCCAGACTTGTACACCACGGAATATGAAAATTCTTGTAGCCTCAAAGCCCATCGACCAAGCCGGCCTGTAGGATCTCTTAGCGATGAGAGCCAGCAGAGAGCATGATGGTCAGTGACTACGGAAAAAGGGCGACCGTAAAGGTAAGGACGGAACTTGGCTACCGCCCAGACTACAGCAAGGCATTCTCGTTCCGTAATGGAATAGTTGCGCTCCGGTGGTGTGAGGAGGCGGCTCGCATAAGCAATAACGCGATCCTGGCCACGCTGACGCTGGGCTAAGACGGCACCTACGCCATGACCGCTGGCATCTGTACGCAATTCTGTAGGGGCATCAGGGTCGAAGTGGGCGAGGATGGGTGGTGAGGAGAGAAGAGTAACGAGACGAGAGAAGGCAGCGGCTTCTGCAGTACCCCACGAGAACTGTACGCCTTTCTTCAAAAGATTAGTGAGGGGTCTAGCAATTGTCGCAAAATCTTGAATAAAACGACGAAAGTACGAGCATAGCCCTACAAAACTTCGAACGTCGGCGGCTGTCTTCGGAACCGGATAGTCTCGGACAGCGCGAGTTTTGTCAGGATCAGGCTGTACTCCGGAAGCGTCAACGAGGTGGCCCAGAACAGTAATTTGGCGGCGGCCGAAACGACATTTGGACGAGTTAAGTTGCAGCTTCGCCTTTCGAAATACATCAAGTATAGCTGTGAGACGCTCAAGGTGAGTGTCGAACGTGGGTGAGAAGACGATGACGTCGTCGAGGTAGCAGAGACATGTGAACCATTTGAAACCTCGGAGCAAGGAGTCCATCATACGCTCAAAGGTGGCAGGGGCGTTGCATAATCCAAACGGCATTACTTTAAATTGGTATAGGCCATCAGGTGTGATGAACGCGGTTTTTTCTCTGTCCATATCGTCAACAGCAATCTGCCAGTATCCAGAACGAAGATCAATAGAAGAGAAATAGCTGGAACCGTGGAGGCAGTCAAGGGCGTCGTCTATACGTGGGAGCGGGTAGACGTCTTTCTTAGTAATGTTGTTCAGATGACGGTAGTCTACACAGAAGCGCCACGTGCCATCCTTCTTCTTAACCAACACTACAGGTGACGCCCAGGGACTCGAAGAAGGTTCAATGATGTTTTTGTCTAGCATTTTGTTCACTTCGCTTTGAATAACTTGGCGTTCCGACGCAGAAACTCGGTACGGTCGTCGGTGAATAAGAGTAGCATCGCCAGTAAGAATCCTATGCTTGACCGCGAGCGTCTGGCCCAAAGGGCGATCGTCGAAGTCGAAAATATCTCTGTAGGCCGATAATACTCGATAAAGGTCTTCAGCCTGCGCAGAAGACAGGTCCGTCGCAACCATTTTCTGTATCTTGGGATCGGCGGCCGAGGCTGGCACGAGAGTCCTGCTAAGCTCGCAAGAAGGATCGGTTGATAAATTTGCCACGTGATGGTCGCCGAGACAATCAACGTTGGCAAGGCAAATACCTTGTGGTAGAATTTGCTTCGCCAATCCAAAGTTAAAGATAGGCATGAAAGTGCGGTTCGCAGTAACAGTAAGTATACTGTGAGGCACGGTAACGTCATACTGTAGTGGAATGTCGCGCAGAGGAGTGACGAGGTACTCGCCATCAGGGACTGGTGGGGAAGACAAGAGTTCAATATAGGCTATTGATTTTGGCGGCAGGCAAATAAAGCCGGTGGGGCGTAGGCGGCACTGGGGTGCGTCAGAAGGTTCTGCGAGAATCGGTAACTCAAGGCGAAGGGTACTGGCAGAGCAGTCAATAAGAGCAGAATGCGCGGAGAGAAAATCGAGGCCGAGAATGAGGTCGTGGGGGCAATGAGCAATCACGGTGAAGAGGACAGGAGTGTGGCGGCCGGCGATGCTAACACGCGCCGTACACATGCCGATGATAGGCACAGTACCACCATCCGCAACGCGGACGACGCGTGCCGACGCTGGGGTGAGGAGCTTGTTCAGTCGTCGTCGGAAGGCAGCACTCATAATAGAAAGATGTGCCCCTGTGTCGATGAGTGCCGTGACAGGATATCCATCAACGTCAACGTCAAGAAGGTTTTGGTTCGTGTTTAACGTGAGCAGAGGATTTGAGGGCAGTGTCGACAACGCAGCTTCACCTCCAGAAGCTGCAGTGCCTAGTTTTCCGGCTGGGCCCGGGAGGTGATAGGCGGCGAAGAGAAGCGGCGGGGTTGGGGCGAACGGGACTGACGGCGTCGAGGTGAGGGCGAGCGGCTGTAGCGAAGGTTCGGAAGAGGAGCATCAGCGGCAGTGGGTTCACGGTGGGTGGCATAAGGAACAGAAGGTCCAAAGGTGCGGGAGTAAGTGGCGGCGTATGTTCGAGGGGGCGGAGGCCATCGGTTGCGGCAGTGACGAGCGACGTGGCCGATGCGACAGCAGTGAAAGCAGATTGGTCGGTCATCAGGGGTACGCCAATCGGACGGGTTGCGGCGAGATGTGGCGGAAAAGGACTGTCGGGGACTGTCGGGGATATATATACATATAAATCATATCGTAATAATATATATATATATATATATATATATATATATATATATATATATATATATATATATATATATATATATATATATATATATATATATATATGAATGAAGCGCGTCTTCACTTACTTTCATTTAAATGTGCAGCTGATGCAAAAGCTCGTCGGTCGTCGTTCCATCGAATACGCGTAGTTTCCCGCATCGCACTAAATGCACTAAACCGCTCGGCGCTTTTATTCGCCACGTGACTCCCATTAGGGGTGTCTCTCTTGCTCGCTCAAATTTGTTCGGCCTTAAATCCGTTTCTTCCCTAACGCTTCTGGCGGCCCGCCTCCAAGTAGCAGTGTCCAAGTAACAAGTGTCCCCTTGGTTTGCGGCTGCATAAAGTCTTGGATTCGCGAGTGCCTGTCGCAGTCCTTATTAAAATGGCAAATCTTTCCGGAAAGATGCAGAGAGAGAGAGAGAGGAATCGCAAGCGCCTGTCGCAGTCCTTATTAAAATGGCAACGCTTTCCGGAAAGATTCAGAGAGAGAGAGAGAGAGAGAGAGAGAGAAATGTAGAGCGCCAGTTCGCGCTCGGTCCTCCCGAAATCGCGGGCCCCCCGCGCCGCAGCCGCTGCCTATTCACGCAACGTTGCAGCTCACGGCCGCTCCTCCCTCACTCTCTTCCCGAGCCCACGCTTCAGCTGCTCGACCGCGCGTATTTGCAGTGGTCGCCATGCGTGCTCCGAGGGAGACCGCCAGCTGCGCCACTTTCGCTCGCGCCCCCTGTTTGCGTGCATTTCTACTCCGCCCTAAACCTCGTTATGCGCTTTTCTTTCTTCTTTTCTTGCTTTGTATTGTTTTTTCTTTTTTTTGTTTCTCGGCAACGCACTTCCGCGGTCGATTTCAAGATGACACGCGTCGAAAATTAAGTCCTGCGCGAACGCCGATTTACATATCTGAGTAGCTTCATTTCGGCTGCTGGCGTCGCGCTCGAAAAAAAAATAAAGAAAACATTTGCATACGATCATCTGTGGTCCCTCCTACCAACTAGCGTTATTTTGTCGTTGCCGGGTGCGCGTGCAAAAAAAGAGCGACCTGGCTTTGACACTTTGCGTGGCCTGCTGCACAGCTTTCGCGTGAGACTATAGTTAACCTTGTAGCGGTTGCGGTGCTCCTTCTGTGGTGGCAGTTGCGAGCCTGGCGCGTTTTGATTACGGCTTTGATTGCGGTTCTGAGTGGTGGTTATGTCCCTCCTCCGTGGAAATCTTCATTGCCAACTTACCTCATGATGAGATCGCTAGAAAAAGTATTTAAGAAAGAAGAAACTCTTTCATATTCGCCTCATGCATATTTGATCTTAACAGCATGCGAACAATCATCTTGTCTCTACGGAACCCGATAATTTTTTTATTCTGCTGATAATGACCAGTCATTATCACGGGGTTCGGTTCTACAGGTACCACTGTAAATGCTCCTCCCCGTAATTCATATTTCTTGTTCTCTTCGTTAATCGTCATGCTACTGCGTTCTGCGTTCTATATCCAGGATGCTCAAAATTAAGCTTTCTGGTTTTCTTAAAGTTAGGCACTGGGAGGCACGCGTACACCACCTGTGCAAATAAGTTATGTGGTCAGAGGGACAATAAGTGAGATGATAATTATCACTGTCAGCAGCCCAGTTAACTAAAATTAAATAATTAACTTTTTATTGACTGCGGTAAGTGTGTATGTTTGTATTAAAAAGTTAAAGGCAGTCGTGTTTCTACACAGTATCAGTTGGAAGAATTCTTCTAGCATAGTCTGCGCTTCGTGATTAAATTAAATCATGGGGTTTCACGTGCTAAAACTACTTTCTTTTTATGAGGCACGCCGTAGTGGAGGACTCCGGAAATTTGGACCACATGGGGTTCTTTAACGTGCACCTGAATCTAGGTACACGGGTGTTCTCGCATTTCGCCCCCATCGAAATGCGGCCGCCGCGGCCGGGATTCGATCCCGCGACCTCGTGCTCAGCAGCCCAACATCATAGCCACTGAGCAACCACGGCGGGTTCTGCGCTTCGAGATATCCGACTCAAAATTCTAATTCTCGTTCGCATGATTATACACGCAAGAGAGTTAGGATCGGCGCAAAGCTCCTCCCTGATATGACGCGGCTGTTGCGTGCGATGTTTAATGTAACATTGGGGTGGAGGCACTGGCAAAGATGGTAACTGTCCCCCTTCCCCTCTCGGACGGCGAAATGAAAAATCGAAGTAACCGGAACCGCTTCTCGTAACACGCTACCACGCAGCCTTTCTTTTTATTAAGAGAGAGAGAGAGAGAGAGAGGAAAGGGGAAAGGCAGGGAGGTTAACCAGAGAAAAAGATCCGGTTGGCTACCCTACGCTGGGGAGAGAGGGGAGGGGGAGGTAAAGTGGTAACAAAGTAGAGATAAGGAAAGGAAGGAGCATAGACACACAATCACAATCGGTCACTGTCGCCGAATACTGTCATCGCACAGCACAGTGACACCTGAAGCACTGTCAACATCTGTTCAGGCTACAGCCTATTAATAATTCAAAAAACCTCACGGGCTCCAGCAGGAGTATTGTGTGAAGGGTTGGGGGGGGGGGGGGGGGGGGGGATAAACAATGTATATCTTCATAGGTGGAAGCATTACAAAGAAGAGATGACTAGTATAAGAGACGTATATAAGAGACGTATACTAAGGATGGCGGCAGCTGCCATGCCGAGATATAATGGCGCGAGCGGAGAAGCCGGAGGGCAGTGCGCGTGCGCAATGGTGACTAGACGAGCGGGCATGGTCCTTGGCTGAGCTACGAAAATAAAGTGGCTGCTGATTTCCAAGTATTGTAAGTTTTATTGAAACCAAGAGCAACCACTGCACGGCACACCGCTCTTCTATATCTTGATTTCGCCAGCCGAGTGGAGGACAGCTTGTTGTTGTTTTTTCGTGCCTTTCTCATCTCCTTCCTTTCCTCATCATAGGCGTTACCTCTTCCTCCTCCTTGTTCCACTTCCTCTTATTCCTTTTCTTATCTATCTTTCTCTTTTCCATCTTCTTTGCATTCGTTCCCTAAGCTGCGTGCCAAATAAGCAAACTTGCTACCTTTCTCGAGCGCTACGTATATCACTTTTATTACAAGCGTAATATTCTGCATATATTACCGCTTCGTCCCATAGGCGGATAATGGAAATCACGAGTGAAACCTCTCTCTCTCTCTCTCTCTTTTATGACGCACTAATGTGTCACACACCTCCGGTCGCAAACACACGCGCTGCCGTTCTTGCTGTCGTGTCGAGAGCTACAGTGTCTCGACAGGGCTGTTCGCGCCTGCCCGCGGTCCATGACAAACTGCCCGTGAAATTGTCCTATTCGTCGCACGCTCGAGATATGGCAACGCCTGCGACACTGGACAGCGGCCAGCGATAAATATCGTCAATACTATGCCACTCGACGCCGCGATCTTCGCTGATTATTTATCGTCGCCCTCCTTCGCAATTTCTTTCTTTCTGTATATCTATCGACATTTGATTTTGCCACTCTCGTGGTTATTTCGGTTATTTCTTACGCAATGTTGAAAGAGACGACGATTTTTTTTTTTTTCGTGCTCCTTCACAGCAAACACGAAGATGTATAGAAAGGTCAAGGTCAAAAACGTAGACGTTCTAACCTTAGTGTCGCGGAGGCGCCCGATAGACTGCCTATATAAGTATTATCTGCCAATTCCGCCGATAATCAGACCATTACGTTCGGAAAGATATGCCGCTGCTCAAGGACATTGCCATGTATATTGCCTGGCTGCACCTTGCGCATTCGGCAGTGCTGCAAGTTACTTGTGATGGTTTTTGATATTTCATATTTTGCGCAAACTGACTTCCCGCCAGCGAGATTGAGTCGAAGGCCTAATGAAAAAAAAAATCTGAACTGTGTGAAATGCTCCCAGAAATTCTGGGTATTCGAGAAGAAGGTGTAAAAAAGAGAATGAACAGCGGGGAACGCGAGTTCCGTTGCTTTTGCCGGAGCTGGGAAGAGAGAGAGAGACAGACGAAGGGGGCGGGGGAGCACTTTTTTGAAGACGAGTAAACGGGGGATATTGAACAGCTTCCGCGTAGTTGTGTCCTCGAGCAGTTTGCGTCCTTATTTCGCACCCAACAAATCCTCTCTTCCCGCCTTGCTATATATATATATATATATATATATATAGTTTGAAAGCCTCGCGACGAGACGCTTAGAGTGATCGGCGTTTCGTTAAAGCGTCCCTGGACTTCCAGAAGCTTAGTTGAGCGTTTGCTAAACCTGTGCTATTATCAAATCAGTGTGCCCGTATACAGCGTGCAAGCACGCGGCAGCTCTTCCGAATTGAGAATGTAGTGTTGTCGTTTTAATTCACCAGAAGAGATATCTGTATAGATTTTTATATATAGATTTTTATGTATGGATATTTATAGATAATATAGATATTTGTAGAGATTTGTATAGAGTCACGAGACCTAATATAACGATGGTGGTAAAATTAATTCCCCATAAGCTTTCTCATCGATAATCATCTTCGTATTCCTATGATAAATCGCATCTAGTAAACGCATTCAGTAAACTTATCGCATTGAGTAAACTTAGACTAACTACTTCGAACAGAGCGCCACTGATATTGATTATAATAGCCCAAACTCAAGTGCTTTAGAGCAGTGCATGGCGCGGTCAGTGGTTTCGGCGCGATTAAAACTGCCTGTAAGAAACCCTGCGATCTAACGGCTTCTGAAGTGTCACGTGCACGCAAGGCGCCATTTCGCAGCCAATCGAAAGCGCACGAAACCGTCACGTGCCGAGGGACACGGAGGCATGCACGGAGAACGGAGACGACTGCACGCCGGTTGACGAGCGCGCCATGGAGGAGGGCGTAGTACGGCGTGGCAGGACCACAAGCGCTGCTTCGTGTGCGGCGAGTGGCGCCATCTGTGACAAGAGCTGCGTAACTGCCGTGGATGCGCTAGGTGGAGCTCGCACGTTGAAAGGCGCCAGGCTGGCAAAATCAACACGGGGCGTCATTTCGTCGCCTGACGTGCATCGTTGGGGCACCGTTGATCAGTGCAGATATAGATGTTTCTTTTTTCAGGAAGGAATTATTCTCAGAAGCGGGAGTTCGAGATTGCGCGACAATCGCACCCCAGTTAGATAGACAAATAATTGTTTTGTATTTTTTCATGCAGACGTCAAATCCACAAAAATGCAAAAAAAATTATTTGCTCTTTTATCGCCGATTGATCGCAGGAACAGCTGGAAAAAATGTGTAGAGATATGAAAAAAAAATAACACTATAAAAGCACCATGTGTGCAGGCTGTACAGCGTGATTAGTTGACGGCTTGCGCACTACACACACGATGTCACAAATATGTAAAAGCCACTGCTCGCCGGCAACGGTAGGATGTACATTGTACAATAGAAATACTACTTCGCGTGTAACGCAAGTACCACTAGCGCTAAATGCATGATTTACATGCTTTACAAGGAATGTCTGATCCTGTCAAAAAAAAAAGAAAGAAGCAAGATGAGGAGCAAAAGAAGGAAAGGTAGGGAGGTTACCCATTGATAGCCCGGCTGTGTTGGGTCAGGGGTATATAAAGGTGATAGAAGGAGAAAAACAAAGTACGCATATCCAGCGTACAGTGAGGATCGAACTTACGCGCAGCACTTTGCAGGTAGCTGGCTACGGCATCGACTCTGCAGCGGGGCCTCGACAGGCTCGTTGACTCTCTTGATGACTTCGAGCATACAGGCGCGCATTGTGGAGCGCGGACGTGCTGACGGTCAGAAACAACGTGGGCTTGCCGTACGTCATCCTCGAGCTGCTCAAATAAACCTGTGAGGAATGCGTTGCAATAACGTCCGAGATAGATAGATAGATAGATAGATAGATAGATAGATAGATAGATAGATAGATAGATAGATAGATAGATAGATAGATAGATAGATAGATAGATAGATAGATAGATAGATAGATAGATAGATAGATAGATAGATAGATAGATAGCGCTTGAAGTTCGCGAAGAATGCCTATCATTATAAACAACATCAAACTAGAAACGAATATGAGAAATAACAGTGCCAGCAATATCAATGAGATAGTATATGTGTGCTCTGTGCAGTACATCATTCTATCTCCTTGAAATTTCACAAGTGGTCCGATGTTGCTGCATGCTGAAATGAGGCTTTTTTTTCACCTTGGCTGCCACGCGGCCTAATGTGGGAATATATGTGAGCATGGAGGCTCGTTCCATGCAAGTACTGCAACAGTGATTTATGAAATGTGTTGCCCCGGAGCCACCTCTGATAGTCGTCAGGTTGATCAATTCGTAACTTCACGTCCCTGAATGCGTTCCTGTGGATTAGGATCCTGCATTGGACCTTTCGATCCTGCTTCCTAAGCATAAATCGGTAGAATAGGCCAACGCTCACTCATACTCACTCACCGATATTTTTGAGGACGATGTGCTCGCTCATAATTATGTAAACTTACACTGGTCGGCACTCACGTTCCTACCAATTCTCACCAGCACTCATCGGCGTTAATGGTCACTTCCATTCGCATTAACACTCACTCACTCACTCACTCACTCACTCACTCACTCACTCACTCACTCACTCACTCACTCACTCACTCACTCACTCACTCACTCACTCACTCACTCACTCACTCACTCACTCACTCACTCACTCACTCACTCACTCACTCATTTCCTCTTAAACTAGCCATCGCTGACTATAATTTCAACTCACGTTAATGTTTATCCAAATGTCCACTCAAATCTTTCGTCACTCACACTCAATCTGACGCCTGTGCAATGAATACGGAGAGAGCACGAGCCAATGTACTCATGAGCATATCGACCTATATTCCTAACATAGGTCCTAACATGTTCTTAACGTATATTAAGTGCCTTAGGTGACGTGTAAACGGTGCACATTAATTCGTGACCCTACTTTAAGTACCTACCATTGTGAATTTGCAAGCTCGAAGCACTGTGAACTTTTCGAAAATTTTCGAGTGCGTGAAGAAGGCTCCGATATATTGCGGGAAAAAAATGGCCTCGATAGTTTTTTAGTATTTTCTATTCGCGTTCAGATGCGCAGAATAAGACTTTTTAATTCAAACATTAAATTTGGATCGAAAAATATCACCGTCGTATCCATTCATCGATTAATAATCTACTAAAATATACTTTTGCGGGCCTCGTCTTTTGGTTTCCTAAAGCCTCGGAAAGGGGGCTTTGCACGGGAGTAATACTTGGAACGCCATGTATTTGGCTATTATAGTACAAGTCCTAACGCCATGTGTCACAATTTTACGTCGCTATGTTGTCGACCGCAGGCTGCTTTGTGTAACGTATCGACCCTTACCATCTTTGCGGCATGTCATCTTTCCTCCTTCTTGTTCTTCTTCTTCTTCCTCCTCCTCCTCCTCCTCCTCCTTTTTTTTTTTAGGCTTCCTATCTCACCATTCTTGCTTCGTGCTCCTTTAGGCGGCAGCTGTCAACCTGCTCCCTCGTCCCTTATCTACATCTTTTAGCATACTTATACAAGACCAGCTGCCGCCTTCTGCGGACGAGAGATGGAGGTTTTAAAATCGCAAAGTTCTGATAATAGAGCTCTGCCCTATGCAAGAAATATGATATTCAAAAAAGGTATTTGGCCGGCCTTCCTTTGGGTGCCGTTCCAAACTCCTTGCTATAAATTCTCCTAGTTTCATAAACTTATCTCAGTCATACTAATCTAATGCGCGTCAACCGCACAGTGCCGTACAAAATATGTCACTGCAGCGGACACCGGGAGGCTTACGTCCAACACTCGCATAGCTCAAGTGTCCTTCGTTCTTGAATATTCATACAGAAGACATTGATAATTCGTGGAAAAGTTTTTGAGGCTAATGATGATCTCGCAGAACGCCGAAGTGCTCTAAGAAGTTGGAACAAGTGTGTTCGTAAGGAGATGCAAAAGTTCGCGTGAATTTGCAATTTAATGCGGCTTCGTTGACGATACCCAGCCGTTGCGCATAGCATATGTTGCGCCACCTTGTAAATGACTTTATAACGACGAGCACGACTAATTAGGTAGACACGTGCTTGAGGGTGCCGAATGCAAAGGTTGTTTTCTTTAAATAAAGAAAGTCTCAGTTTCGCCCGAAAGGCGAAGCATCGATTGCGATAGCAAATTAGTAGATAGCTATACGAAATAAGGATACTAGTTTTATCGTCCTTATAAGTTTGTAAACATTCGCTTACTAACTAAATTACAATGATAGAAGGGATAAGCGCGACAGAACGAGGACACAGAAAGAAACCCGAGGACGTAGAAAGAGACACATACAGCTTCTTTCTACGTCCTCGTTCAGTCGAGCTTACACATTCTGTCATGGAATCAAACCACCAAGCACGCCAATGTGTTTTAACTAAATTAACAAGCACCATCTCACGCACGCACAGATAAACATGAACACATCTCGCTCGATGAGCGCGGAAACTCGCTGCGAAAACGCCGGAGTGAGGAATCGCAGCTGCAGGAACCAGCCAATTGACCTCCGTGCATCTCTCGCTTCAACGCGAACGAAACGTCGAACGCACAGCGCATACGAAGCTACCGGCACTACGTGCACTCTGCAAACATCGCAGATCGCTCTCAAGATACGGCGCCTGCACGGCCGCGCCCTAGCAGCCGCCGGAAAAACACGCCCCCCCCCCCCCCCCCCCCCCCTGCGCCTCACTCATCTGCATCGCGCGTGACAGAAGAGGGCGCGCTTCCACCAAGACTTCCTCGAGCGAGCACGCGAGATTGAGCCGCGTTCGCCGGGTCACCCTTGCACGCTTTCCCTCGCACATACAGCATATGGAGCACGGCGACGATTTTATCGCCTTTATACTTTAAATGGAACCTCACGGCGACGCCGACGGCACAATGCGCCTGTAGTGTTCATATAATTGCTATCACAATAAAAAATAAAAGAAAAGCAAACTGTCCTAAACACTATAAAATATACAGGGTGTTTCAGCTAACTTTAGCCAGAGTTTAAAAATATGCCGATGCTCTCTAAGACGACGCGACCAAATGCATGTTGCTCACTTTTGTATCTAGTGTGTCACGCTATTTTGTGTACCTTGATTAATTAGATAATTAGTCAAGATTAATTAACCAACTTCTGAAGAAACAAAGCTAGGGAAAAAATTCCAATTAGAAAGTTGCAGAGCGGTTTGCAAGACGTCCAAATGAACAGTTTCTGTACTTCTGTCTGTTAGCTATTAGTGTTTTTCATCTTACTGAGTATGCCCGCGAAATACAAAAAAAAAAAGAAATACCACGTGACATGCCCGTTTGTGCGTCACGATTGCACTGCTCCCAAGCGTTCCGCGCACAAACGAACATAGCATTTAGCCGGGTGTGCTGCCGCTGCGTCTGCTTGTCGCTATCATGAACCGCCGCGAGGGAAGCACATAGCTGGTGTAAATCACACAGCCAACGCCTTCATCGCTGCCCTGTCGCCTTTTAAGCGGCAGCACGCCCTGCTAGATGCTATGCTCGTTTGTACGCGGACAGTTTGGGAGCGCTGCAATCATGGCGCGCAAGCGGGTGTGTCACGTGGTACTTTTATTTCTCGTGCATCTGCAGTAAGTTGAAAAACACTAATACTTAATAAATAGAAAGTTAGAAACTGCCGAGTCGGACGTTTTGCAAAGCGCTGTACAACTTTCTAATTTGATTTGTTTTACCTAACTTCGTTGCTTCAGAAGTTGGTTAATCAATCTTGACTAATTATCTAATTAAGCAAAGCACAAAAAATAGCCTGACACATTACACCCTGTATGTAACGCATACTATCACGAGCTATGAAATATATCATTTTGCACTAAGCTACAAGCAGCGCATAGTTTAACGCAAGCAACAATCCAAACCTGAAGCTCTCTCAGAAAGCGGCTACTGCCTTCCCTTTCGAAAACAGCGCTCTAGAACTAGTTTCTACTCTGACTGTATTCGTGAGTTCAGCCCGTTTTGTGTGCTTTAATAGATAACAATGGGAAACTTGACACAATGTTAGCAGCAGCCACCAATATGGTACTTCAGCAAATATATGAATAATTATGATGATTAATATATATGTTGTTTCTTCTCCTATGCTCCTTCCCAAAATCAGCTGAGCATTCTTTTTTACTTGAATCCTTTTCATTTTCTCTGTCATCTGTCTATTCCCTTGTATGGTATACAACCGGACAATTTTCCCGTTCAAATCCCTACCGTCTATCTTTGTATTTTCTCTCGCTGCCCATTTACCACCGTTTTTAAACAAAAATGAATTATTTTCCCAACTGCTGCAAAAATATTATCCCGAGATATAAACTACGCTGAACTATGAATTCCTCATGTGAACATTTCTTTCCTGAAACGTAACGCTGCTCCATAAGTACACGACAAGCTTCAAAGAAAGAGACCAACCAAATTATTTAACTTTTTTTAATAGGATCCCTTAGCACATTGCATATATCTCCCAGGAAACGTCCCGTCACTCGATGTCCGATTGCGATGTTGGGTTTGAGCACCCGGCTGCCCTCGAGTAAACGCTGTCAGCAACTTGCGTCAAGCGCGAAATTCCAAGCGAAAGGGAAGGTGGAACACGTGTTGTTCGGTCTTCCCGCGTTCCCTCGCATGATCGTGCCATCCCAACGCGTCGGAGGGTGGAGGGAACGGACACGCGAACGAGTGGGATTGTGGGGAAATGTGCGGCTGCGTACGGCACGGGCGCACGCAGTGTGGTGGCGCCATCTGGTGGTGCACATCGCAAACAAAACGAGGCTTCCGAAATCCGCACGGCCTCACGCCGATGCCTTCGGAGGCGCTTATGAACGAAAGGAAAAAAAATAGCAATGAGTACGGACGCCAGCTTTTCGCAATCGCGAGAACTAAGTCGATGCGCCGTTCCTAAAATCGATGGCCTGCCGAGAGATGGCGACGTATGCCCCTCTGACCTCTACATCGCGCCAAACTTGAACTTGGGAGGTGCGGGCACTAAAGAAAGTGCAGGGATAGTTTACCTAGAGTAGGTAACTATTGGTGTTAGTTATCTAGTTACGACTTTAGCAAATGTGGAAGCAGGCGCGAAAGACGAACACTTTCTGGTAGGTATAAATGATAGAAAAAAAGTGTTGCCCTGTTCGTACCTCCTGCCATGTCAGTGCTAGACTTCGGCGCCTCCTTCTTAAGAACAAGCTTTAGCTCGAGCCCAACTCCGACGCGGCCTATTCAAATACATGTAAAACGCAAAAACGTTTTTCTGAGATATCTTCTGGACCGATATTAATGAAATTTGTTGCATTTGAGAGAGAAAGTTAAAATTTAATGACTATTGGAAGCATAATTTTGAATTAGGGCTTGAATTTTGTTTAAAAAAATGTCAAATGTTCGAGTTTAAAAAAAAGAGAAACACGAAGTTTACAAATTCACAGCTCTACATCAAGAACAGATATTGCGGTTCTGTAAACGGCATACATTAGATCATTCAAAGCGGACAAATTAGATATGTCCTTTTAAATCTTACGTGAATTTCTTACATTGTTTACAATGGTTCTGCAAAAGCTGCATTTCCCTATTAGTAAATTTTTCGATATTCATGTGTAACATATCAATTTTGTCCGCTTTAGATGTCCTATTAGATGCAATTCACATAATCGTATTATCATTTTTCGTTGTTGAGTTACAGATTTCTAAACTTGATAGTTTATTTTACTGAAAATTTTCGAGTTTTACCAATTGTTAATAAAAAATTGACGACATAACTCAAAAATTAGAAACCAAAAGTCACTTTATTTTAATTTTAAATGCAACAAACCGCGTCAAATTTGGTGCAATGGTTGCCGAGAAAAAACGAATTCGTCTTTTACATGTATTTAGATAGGAGCACCCGAGCAAAAGCTTCCTCTTAATTATTCCTTTCCAAATAACCCGCTTGCCTACGTGCCTGGAAAGCATGCTATCTTTGTAACATGTATTTACGTGACAGACTTTTGCGCGTTCTATTTTATTATTTATGCTTATTTTCTGTATTGTGGTCAATGTTGCCGCTTTTTATTAATACATATGGCAACAGTAATGGCTTCATACTTAAGGAGAGATTAAGTTTTTCTTGGAAAAATTCAGTAATTCTGATTTGTCATTTCTTTTACTTCCGGAAACTATACAATAATTCTTGGTTTCGGCCGGAAAATCTGTTACTTTGCAATAATAAAAATATTGTTACGGAGAGGGAACGTGGTGCACAAGCGTATATAGCACAATTACTTACATTGGGAAAAATTAATGGTAAACATACAGGCTGATACAAAGATCACAGCTCCAGTAGATATTCCACCAGTTCCTCTTTGTCTCTCTCCTGCACGCACAGTCCTGTCCAAATGCACCGCGACAATTATAATTATAATTATAATAACACTAATGATATTGATAATTATACATTCGATAACAGAAGTCATGTACACCTTATTGACAAGCCTGCGTATGGTGCCCGAACGTTCCCTATGTTTTCCGTATCACAAGTACAGAAATAGCATACACTACGTAGCAATATCGCATGATTTTATAGTAAACTGACACGATACGCACATTAAATTATGTGACTGCGTAATTAACGTTGCAGAAGGGACCACCACCAATTCAGCACGCGAAGGTAGCTGCGAGCACAAAACACTGATTCTCGCTTTAACAACTACCCCGTTTTAAAACTTCTTACTCAAGCGTACCCTTTGCAGCAATGAGTCATGATTTATTAAGACATGCACCAACAGCACAGGTAAAAAAGCAGCAGGTACAACATGGCGAAGCAAACGGCGCTCACTGCTGACTTTTACCTTTTCCTTTTCTTTTTCTTGACGAGAACCAAATGCATAACCTCTTTTCAACACCACGGCAAATATGATCAACACAAAGCGAATATGACGAAACGGGCAGCGTTGCCTAACGGAGTGAACAAGTCTAAAACAATAATCATTTTCTTCGAATGTATGGAGTGTTGGCGTCACGTTCTATTGGCGCGGTTTATGTGAAACGTTCATCGTTCCGTTTTCTTCTTTCTTTCTTTTTTTCGTTTCCACCACACCGCGCCTTCAATTCAGCTTCATTTTAAAGCAAGCAGTCGACGTATCAATAACATGCACCCCACAGGTGTTCTCCTGTACTGAGCCGGGGTGTCAGAAGGTATCCGTCGTTCCACAAACGTCGCATGTGTCGCGGCTGACGTCTATGCAACGTCATCCCTCAGCGCAAAAACATACTGAGACCTCATTCTGCTGCCTTTACAAAGCGCAGTGACGTCAGTAAACGAGCAAGACGTCTGCTGCTCGCCGGCTCGCGCTGCAGAACGCTACGGATGTCGTTGACTTCCGAGTGTGATTTCCAAAGTTCGGCGCTGACACCTGCTGCAGATACGCCTGTCAGAATGTGTTTAGGCGCAGGAATAGGCGCTCGCAAGTTCGACAGCTAGTGAGCGATCACTGGGGCCAGAACGAAGAAGCACTGCGCCCTTAAACTGCTGTTTGCCAATTAACGAAGCAATCGACTCTACTCTACGTCACCGTGCGCACTCCTGTAATGAGGCAGACGTCATTTGCATCAGCAGGGCTGAACAGAGATCAATTGTACCGTGCCAATGCAGAATACGATTCATGCACGCCTACATGTATACGGTGTTAAAATATTTCGTGGTCATTGCCAAACATCACATTTAAATGTTCAATTGCTAACCATATTCTAACCGTCCTCAAGACGCCTCAACAAGCTACCCGCGGCACTGCTGCGTCAAATGCGAGGGTCTGAGTGTTGACGCCATGTGTGCGACATCGGAGCTCACCACGCAGTACTCGGAGGCTTTTCCAATTAAATTTCGATAGAACTTAGGGGAATGTGGGCAAATTTTGTTAAGGGCCTAGGCTGACACGTCCCGTGTGCTTAGATTTAGGCGCACGTTAAAGAACCCCAGGTGGTCGAAATTTCCGGAGTCCTCCACTACGGCGTGCCTCATAATCAGAAAGTGGTTTTGGCAGGTAAAACCCCAGAATTTAATTTTTTTTTAGGCTGACACGTAGCGTAGGCATGAATACGTCCTTAATGACTATGTTAGACCTGACGACGTTGCGCGAAGTCTTACTCAGCAAAAGGGAAGCTCGGAGTTTTTCTTTCTTTCTTTCTTTCTTTCTTTCTTTCTTTCTTTCTTTCTTTCTTTCTTTCTTTCTTTCTTTCTTTCCTTCTTCCTTTTTTCTTCTTTCTTTCTTTCTTTCTTCCTTTTTTTTCTTTCTTTCTTTCTTCTTTTCTTTTTTTCTTTCTTTCTTTCTTTCCTTTAGTGCAGATAGCTAGGCGGATTTACTCGTCTTGTAGACTAGTCGAGTCTTATATGCTCTAATATGGCTTGCTGAGCGGAGCTCCAGAAAACTCCTTCGGCATCGAGGGCTCGGTTGGATAGAAGGTAAAATAATAATAATGCATGCTTGGCTTTTACGTGCCATTTTTACAGACTCCAGCGCTGCCTTTAGCAGATTACAATGCAGTCAGGTGTCGAGTTGTGCCTAGCACTACTGACTCTACAAACAAAATGTCACCAGTTCGGGTATCTCTCGTTGCTCAAAGCGCACCTTCACACGCAGGCATCCCCGGAAATGAAGAGGTTGATGGGCTGGTTTCTACTTGTGCTCATAACAACTGTGTCTGCCCTGAAATCTTGTGCAAGCTTTATGATGCTCGTCGGCTGATTCGTCGCCACCTATCCAGAACAGCGCGTCGCAAATGGAACGTTCCCGCGCCGTCTTCGCGGTCGAGGCTTGCCTCGTCGCGCTAGGGCGCAACTAATCAAGCTAAGGGTTGGCTGTGTGAACGTTGTCAGGATTGGGGGCTCAATCCCATTGCTCGTGATCCGTTGTCAAGATTGGAGTCCGGCATGAATTCGAAGGTAGCTAGCCCATGCCGTCGTCCAACTTATCCACGCTGAGGACGTTGATGAAGGGAAGGACTGCTTCTCATCGAGAACGAGGAATATAGGTTTATTTACAGTATCTATATCAGTCTAACATGACTGCTTGAGAGAGAGTGTCAGTCCAACATGACTGCTTAAGAGAAGTGTGTCGAGCATCCGCACAACAGCAGTTTTTAAACACTCGGTCCTCCCGCGATACAAGGTGATACGAACGTTCGTTTAGTCATCGCAAGCTATCCGCCTCTCCGCAGGACAGTTTACACACACACATGCACACACACACGTGTTTACGGTCCGAAACCGACACCACACGAATTTCATAGAACTCGGAGCCGTTCCGAGTAGCGCGTTGTCTTGCGTCTTGGTCGGGGCGTGGGAAGGAGCGCAAAACGGCGTTCCCGCGGCAACTCGCGCACCCGTAGCAGATCAGGTCCGCGTTGGGGAGTTTGGTAACAATAGTTGGCCCGCCGAACTCATTCCGTCACAACGGCTCCTGGCTGAACCGATGGAGAGTGGAGGATGCGCGTATTGATATCGACACAAAGTCGACTTCGCCACGCCATGGCTAGAGGTTTGCGGCAATGCTCCCGAGATGTTGCTTCCACAGTCGCAACTGGTTAGCAAAACTTGCACTGCAGCTGGCCGTTCTTAACAGCGCCTCCATGGCCCGGAAAATCTCGACTGTCTAGCGCTGACAACCGCTGGGCAGGAAGAGAACGGCTGGTGGTCAGACGGTGATTGATGCCTTGGCTCGCAGCGACCACTTGTGTATTGATGTCACCGCCCCAAAACATCCAACAAGGACAGGCAACTGCAAAATAAACCCCACAACACGGCTCTGCGCCGAGATGACGTACCTTGGCTCTCACTTTAGACCCGCTAGGCTTCAAAAAAATAAAAAAACCGTAAGTGCAGAAACAAAAAAATCTGCTTTTCGCTATGCCAATTTCTGAAGCAATTTCGTGCTGACAAATTCAGCAATCATGGAGGGAATCCTGCTAATGAGAGGGGATCTTCTTGGCTTAACAAAATTAACACTAGTAACACTAAAATTTAGGCGGGACCCTCAAACGCAGAATTCAAATTAGCCTGCTCAATCCATCCGCATTGCTATGCAACTTTCCCTTCTTATATCTAACGGAGAAGTTGTGCTCTTGGAGAGTGAGGCTCCATCGGAGCAAGCGGCCATTTTTGTGTGACATTTGATTGAGCCACGTCAGAGGACAGTGGGCGGTCTCGAAGATGAACTTTGCTCCGTACAAGTAACATGACAACTTCTGGGCGGCCCAAACTAAACAAGCGCATTCCTTCTCTGAAGCGCTGTAGGCTTCCTCTCTTACATTTAGTTTACGGCTGGCATAGAGGATAGGATGCTCCTCGTTATCCTAGCCGACCTGACTAAGTACCACGCCCATACCTCTGTCGCTTGCGTCGCAGTGAACTATGAGTTCCTTTGTGTAGTCTGGCGCGCGAAGCACAGGACGAGAAACCAATAGCGTTTTCAAACTTTGGAAAGCGTTCTCTTTGTCCTTATCCCAGTGTACGTTACTCGGTGCTCCCTTTCGGAGGGCGTCCGTTAATGGACTTGCCATTTGCGAGTAATTCGGAATGTACCGTTGATAGTACCCCACAAGTCCCAAAAATGAACGAAGGTCTGTTTTCGTGCGCGGCTGAGAAAATTCTCCAATCGTAGCTATTTTCAGCTCGGCCGGCCGTCTCATGCCTTGGCCGACAACATGGCCCAGATAAGTAACCTGTGAACAACAAAACCTACACTTTCCCGCTTTCATCGTTAAGCCGGCTTCCCTCAACCATGAGAACACCTGTTTGAGGTGCGATACGTGTTGTTCCCAGCTGTCCTAAAAAATTGCTACATCATCAAGATAGGGCAAGGCGAACTCCTGCAAGTCTTTTAGGACAATATCCATTAACTTAGAGAAGCTAAACGGCGCGTTCTTCAGCCCGAAGCTGAGTGCGAGAGCACGAAAAGTGCCTACAGGTGAGATGAATGCGGCATAGCGGCTGGCACTTTCTGAAAGGGGAACTTGCCAGTACGAGATCTATAGTTGAAATGTATTTAGCAGCGCTAACTCTTTCAATTCGTTCCTCAATGTTGGGTATCGGGTACAGCTGATCCCTATAGTGGTGACATTTAACTTCCTGTAGTCAACACACGGACGAGGGTCCTTGTTAGGGGTTTCTACCAGTATTAGCGGTGACGTGTAGTCACTCTCAGCGGGCTCAATAACTCCCAACTCTAGCATGCGCTGTATCTCTGCCTCCATAATCTCTCTCTGTCTTGGAGACACCTTGTAAGGCTTTGATCTTATTGGTTCGGTTGATGTCAGCTCTATTTCATGCGTTATTAGTTCGGTTCTACCTGGCCGATCGCTGAACCTGTCGATATATTCCCCTAACACCCCTTTTAGCTCATCTAGCTGCTCGGGTCTCAGAGCGTGCGAGCTTACCGAGTGTTCTGCTACTTCTTCTAGGCCGATTTCAGAGTTGGAGGTCGCCCTATACTCCTTAAACTTGGTACTAGTGCCATCCTGCTCTTTGATGGTATAGTTAACGACTCCGCTCGGCTCTACATTCGGCTTCATCAAATTACAGTGATATATCCTCACTTCCTTCCTGCGACCGGGCATTTTCAGAGCATAATTAGTATCTGAGAGATTGTGCAACACTTTAACGGGCCCGTCCCAGTGAACTTCAAGCTTGTTCTTTCTTGAAGGTTTGAGGATCATTACCTGGTCTCCGGCCTTAAACGTACGAAGCCTCGCATTCTTGTCGCAATAGAATTTGGCGTTCTCTTGAGCTACTCCCATGTTTTTTCCGACTAGTTCTTGGGTTGCGCTTAGCCGTTCCAGCAAATTTAGCACGTATTCAACCACTGTTGGACTCTCCCCTCTTTCCTCCCACATCTCTCTTAACATTCTCAGTGGAGAGCGGAGTGTCCTCCCATACACTAGTTCTGCTGGCGAGAACCCTGTCGCTTCATGTGGAACCGCTCGCAAAGCAAACAAAGTTGCCGGCAGACATTTCTCCCAGTCCTCCTTGTGCTCGTAACAGAGCGCACGCAAAACTCGCTTAAGCACTGAATGCCACCTCTTTACACTGTTCGACTGAGGGTGATAGACAGAACTGTGTATTAACATTACCCCGCACTTTTGCAAGAATGTGGAAGTCAGTGCGCTCGTGAATACTGACCCTTGATCTGCCTGAATTTCGGCTGGAAACCCAACTCGTGCAAACACTGTCAAAAGCGCGTCTACTACTTCGGTGGAGCTGAGCTCTTTCAGACGGATTGCTTCTGGAAACTTTGTAGCCGGACACAGCATGGTAAACAAGTACCTGTAGCCCGATTTTGTTTTTGGAAGGGGCCCTACCATGTCTATTACAAGTCGTCTGAAAGGCTCTGTTATTAAGGGCACTACCTTCAGTGGAGCTTTCCATGTCTCTCCTGGTTTACCAGAACGCTGGCAGGCGTCGCAGACGTAAGAGCTGATCAAAGTTCTTTGAGGCCGGTGATAATATCGACCCTGTCTCGCTTGTGAGTGCGTCAGCTTGCTCTTCCTGCAGGCTAGAACTTTGACACTCTAGTGCTACGCTCTCATTGAACTGGTCAGTTGGCAGGCTTTTCTCAACTGTTTTTTCATCGCTCGAGCCTAGCTCGGATTCGGGTATTGAAGTTATCCCCTTTTCTGTTTCCGCTGGAGGAGCTTGTGCATTTTCAGCCGAAAGCGACGCGATTTTACGAGCTTGGCCTCGCGTCAATGCCTGCACTACGCCCTCTCCCTGTTTAAGCCCTTTTTCACGCAGTAACTGATTTGAACGATTCGAAAAGATGTAAGGGTGCTGCAGTGACAAAAATTTGGAAACTGCAGCCTCAGTCTCTAGCTCACCGAATGGTCCACTGATTTTGACTTTGGCCATAGGCAGACAAACGCTGTGTTCTTCTACAACCTGTTTGATCCATGCTACTTCTCCGGTGAAGTCATCTACCGTCACGTAAGACGGATGGACAATGTCCATCGTGGCGGCACTGTCTCTTAGCACTCGGCATGGTTTCCCATTAACTTGCAGGTCGTGAAGATATGGACTTAAAAGTTCCATATTCTCGTCTTTTTCCTCTACGTAGGAGAAAACTACGCTAGGCTTCCCGCAGTTTACAGCTATATGTCCCAGTTTGTGGCATTTGTAACAGCGAATTGGTCTAAAAGATTCGAATTTTCTTTTCTGTTCTTTTCGTGCGGTTTCTCCGTTAAGTTTCTCCTCGCTCTTTTCTGCGGGCTTTTCCTCCATGTCTACAGGCTCCGATAGTCTAGTCTGCGAACCCCTTTTGAACGGAAATGGTTTCCGCGGTCCATTTCGACCGTCCAAGTTTCCGTCCTCGGCGTTCAACTTTCTACGGGTTGCGTACTCTTCGGCTAATTCAGCCGCCCTTTCCACAGTGTTTACATTCTCTCTGTCTTGCACCCACAGTTTCACAGCTTGGGGGACGGTTTTGTAAAACTGCTCTAGACACATGCATTCAATGATCATGTCTCTGCTGTCGTACGCTTCCGCGCTTTTAAGCCACTCGACTAGGTTGGCCTTTAAGCTATATGCAAACTCCGGATATCCCTCGCTATCTTTCTTGCCTGTGCTCCTAAACCTTTGCTGAAAAGCTTCGGCTGAAAGGCGGTATTTCTTCAAGAGACTAACCTTAACTTTTGCATAATCATATGCATCCTGTGCACTCAGTCTGGCGATTACTTCTGCCGCCTCACACGGCAACATAGACAGCAACCGCTGTGGCCATGTACTCGGGCCGAAGTTCATCTTCTCGCAAGTCCTTTCAAAATTGCTTAGGAACAAGCCTATGTCGGTCCCGACCTCAAATGGCTTTAACAGCCTGTCAATGCGATACGATTCGGCCTCACTTGATCGTCCCAGAGTGCCTTCACTTCCTTGAGACAACTCCAAATGTTTGCTTTCAAGTTCAAGGTGCATTTTTCTTAACTCGCGATCTCTATCGCGTTCCTCTCTCTCTCTCTTTCCCGTTCTTCTCTGTCCCGTTGTTCTCTGTCCCGTTCTTCTCTTTCTCTTTCCCGTTTCTCTCTCTTTTTGAGAAGTTCCAATCCCATTTCAATTTCTTCCTCACTGGCCTGATTGGAAATTAGCTCCAATAATTCTGATTTTAGCATTTCCTTGCGTACATCTAGGCCCAGTTCCTCAGCAACAATCAACAACTCGTCTCTCAGCAGTGTCCTTAACTCCATGATTGCTGCTTTACTGCCTTGATCCTGCTCTCTAAATCTAGCTAGGAAAACACAACCTAGCTAACACTCAACAATCTAGCTTCCCTACTGTTCTAAACAGAACAACCACAATATGAAGCCTAGAGAGTCAAAGCAAGAACCAAGCACTCACCGCAGTCACAGCACCACGTCGCAAAATCCATCTCACCGCTGTCAGCCAGTTGTCAGGATTGGGGGCTCAATCCCATCGCTCGTGATCCGTTGTCAAGATTGGAGTCCGGCATGAATTCGAGGTAGGTGGCCCATGCAGTCGTCCAACTTATCCACGCTGAGGACGTTGATGAAGGGAAGGACTGCTTCTCATGGAGAACGAGGAATATGGATTTATTTACAGTACTTATATCAGTCTAACATGATTGTTTGAGAAAGTACATCAGTCTAACATGACTGCTTGAGAGAGAGTGTCAGTCCAACATGACTGCTTAAGAGAAGTGTGTCGAGCATCCGCACAACAGCAGTTTTTAAACACTCGGTCCTCCCGCGATACAAGGTGATACGAACGTTCGTTAAGTCATCGCAAACTATCCGCCTCTCCGCAGGACAGTTTACACACACACATGCACACACACGCGTGTTTACGGTCCGAAACCGGCACCACACGAATTTCACAGAACTCGGAGCCGTTCCGGGTAGCGCGTTGTCTTGCGTCTTGGTCGGGGCGTGGGAAGGAGCGCAAAACGGCGTTCCCGCGGCAACTCGCGCACCCGTAGCAGATCAGGTCCGCGTTGGGGAGTTTGGTAACAATAGTTGGCCCGCCGAACTCATTCCGTCACAACGGTTCCTAGCTGAACCGATGGAGAGTGGAGGATGCGCGTATTGATATCGACACAAAGTCGACTTCGCCACGCCGTGGCTAGAGGTTTGCGGCGATGCTCCCGAGATGTTGCTTCCACAGTCGCAACTGGTTGGCAAAACTTGCACTGCAGCTGGCCGTTCTTAACAACGTGTGCAAACGTTTATACAGACAAGGACGTGTGGCCAGTCCATTGTGTACGTCTTGCGGTTGCTGCGAGACACTTCAGCGCCTGATGTCGGAGTGTTCCGCTTTCAGTGCGTAGCGCATGTCGCTAGCGAGGGACTATCATCTCCTTGGCCTGCGGTGTACGACACTCGACGAATGTTTGTACTCGAGTGGCTGTGCGTCTCGACGCGATCAGGCTCATCGCGCTCTACTTACTTTCCCAGAATTAACTAACTTTGGTTCCCGTTGGTAATTCAGACACTGTTTTTTTTTTTTTCAGTTTAGCATTCTTTAGTACCATGACCTGCAGTGACCGGCCCTACTGTGTGCAACCTGTATTGCTTGTTCTACTTTATTTTTTTTTTAGATTTGTCATCTCGCTCTTGCTTTCTTCTTTCCTCCCCTCCTCCCTACTCCAGTTCTATGTTCCTGTCTCCTCCTTTCTGAAGAGTAGGATGGTGTTGTGCCCTTTCCGGTGGCAGTTGTCAGCCTGCTCCTCGCATTCCCTCCTTGCGAAATCTGTCACACATATATATATATATATATATATATATATATATATATATATATATATATATATATATGTTTTCAAAAGAAATAATAATAATATAACCATGATGTGATTATAAGGCACGCCATAGCGGGAAGTAGGGGTGGCGGGGTGTCTGCTGGATAATTTTGACCACGTGAGATTCTTTAGCGGATGCCCCCAATGCACGGTACACAAGCGTTGTAGCATTTCACCGCCGTTGGAATGCCGCCACCACTTGCTGGAATTGAAGCCACGACCTGGAGCTCTTGGACAGAAGTTGACAACTGGCTAGCGGGAGATGTGCGGGCCGCAAGCTTGTCTTCATTCTTTCTTATCGGACATAATCTTCAGAGCAGAAAGATACATAGCACCCTCGGTGAGATTACGTACGTGGTCCACGGCATGTCTGCGCAGTTAGCGTGACTAGGCAACAGAGCGGAAGTGACACTTCGCCGTATTGGTAGGAAAACGTTACCTCGGCTTCACGCGGCCCAGCGTTTCGGGACAACATGGAAAACCAGCTTCATGTCTCGACGCTGCGTTGTGAAGGTTAGTGGTAGAAAAAAAATAACGTTGAGACAAGTTATTTTGAGGGAAGTTCACTAACGTTTATTGGTTTCGTCGGTGCGAGGATATGGCTTTTTGTTCTATTGACTAAAAGCACCATTTCAATGTATGATAGAAGTACGCATTTAACAATTTGCTTTTTCTGTTTTGTATTTCTTTTCTTTCCCCATTTTCTTTAGTCATGAAAAGCGGTTTATCCTTTTGCGCATTACTCTACTCGTTGTGAAATGCACCGCGCACATTGTGTTGAAGCGCTTGTTCTGTCCGATGCGTCCTGGCCACTCGGCCCCAAAGCACACTGCACATGCCTGAGCGTCTGAAACACACAGACACAAACACACACACACACACACACACACACACACACACACACACACACACATATATATATATATATATATATATATATATATATATATATATATATATAAGCACACACGCTCATCAGGTGAGCCACATGTTCAATAGCAAACAGCCTGGCACTAGATGCACACCAGACCTGTAGTTTCCATCCACCACTAGCCCATAACCACCAGAAGCGTGTTTCACAGTAAGCTGACCTTTGTAGAGGCGAAGCCGACACATTGGCATTCGAGAACTCAGATAGCCTTTCGAAGCTGATCACCGATCTAACCATACTCATTTTATTGTGACAGCAATTATCGTGACAGCTTATCGTGACAGCTTGAAGCTCACTTACGTCGGCGCCGTCGTGCTGTCCTGCAATTGACGGCGCATGGGCGTCCCACGGGTGGAGGGACCTGCAGTGCTCTTGGCTGGAAAAGCGACGAGGCCCAACGGATGCGCTGTCACACTCCACTCACTCAATCGGCCGTGCAGAAGCCAGGGAATCGTTCTGGTTTTCACTGCTGCCACAAGGGTTTGCGCGCGCACACATTAGCGTTCCAGCTGAGCAGGTGTGTGCACCACACCATGGTGCGCGCGCTGCACTGAGTGTAACGGACAGTAGATCTCGAGCCAAATCTTTGTCGTCATTACTTTGGGCAAAGACCTACGCCGATAGTTCTTCCTTCGGTCTAATCTCAAACAATCATCACGGTGCGACGCCTGCAACCTTGTGGACGTCGCTCCTCGTCCCACCAGCGTTCTGAGAAGTAGCCAACGCAATGCCAAATCTTGCTATCTTTGTGAATTATTCGCCTCCAGACGAATCCGCGAATTTCTGACGCAGTATAGGTTTGATTGATATAACGTATGCTCGCATAAAATATGCATAGAAGAAAATGATCGAAGAAACCAATGTTTACAACAACAACAAAAAACAAAGAACGTAGCTGGAAATCAGTGGCATTTTTCTCATAGCATTCCAACGACGACAGCGAACTTTGTTGGTTAAATCCTCCCCGCACACGCTCATACGCGCAAATACACACAGCCGAGTACATGAATAGAGAAGATAGCCAACTGAGCAAGCTGAACCAGATAGACAGCTCAGCTAGCTCAGGGTGATTCAATGCTTGGTGGTATGGTCAAGGTGCTTGCTGCCTCAAATGACTTTGTCGGCGTCACGGAGCTTCATTTCGTGGGCTGAAGAAATATCACTTATGTCTTGGATGTCTCGCATTTAAAATTTCACATGCGCGTCTTCGAGCACTGTGCGATCAAACCCAGTTAATAAAACTTAATTGGCGGCGTATCAATCCTTCAGATATGACTGCTGACTTAATGCGATTAGCATTTAATTTTATGATAGAGGTGTAATTGGTGATTATATTGTCACGTACACGGATGGCAAAACGTACAAGATGTTCATGTCTTATAAGGTCAATGAGCACTGGAGGGAACACTTGAAATACCGCGAAGCATGCATTCATATCGTCGATCCCCTAGTATTTTAGCCGTATTGCTAAACAGGTTGTAACATGTTTTATACGTTATGATTATAATAAAGAACGACACATATCTAGTCACACATACCCAGCGACCTAAGCTGACATCAGAAAGATTCATTGAAGAGCGGCACATAGCCAGTGCTACATACCCAGTGACCCAAGTAAAAAAAAAATTAATTACGGGGTTTTACGCGCCAAAACCACTTTCTGATTATGAGGCGCGCCGTAGTGGAAGACTCCGGAAATTTCGACCACCTGGGGTTCTTTAACGGGCACCTAAATCTAAGTGCACGGGTGTGGGGGCGATATGCGGCCGCCCCAGCCGGGATACGATCCCGCGACCTCGTGCTCAGCAACCCAACACCATAGCCACTGAGCAACCACGGCGGGTTGACCCAAGTTGGTAGGACAGTTGGTTTCAAACCCGGTCTCCACAGCACAGCAGTCCAATGCTCTGCTCTTTAGACCGTGCATATATTGTTGGTGTGAAAGAGATCCGATAGGGATGTACATAGATACTACAAATACTAAAAATACGACAAATACTACAAATACACATTTATTTTCGTCATCAGGTTATACAAAAGCGCTGTGATGGTGAATACCGAGATGAGAACCCTGTGCAGGGGCTTGAGAGGGCCTGAGCCCCTTTCCGACACGGCAGAGGCGGAACAGCACAGATACTTGAAATGCATGTCACGTTCTTAAGAAAATGTATTCCAAATTGGAGGAAGTGCGTGAAGTAACATAAGAACGCCAAGGTCATTAAAATAACATTGTTTATTTATTTATCTTCTTTTTTTGTGATTAGGATTCTGTGGGAGATTCACCCTGCTTGCGGTATGTACTTAACATCTTTCACCATACGCAGTGCCCCAAGTTGTCACTAGCTCTGGCCACGATATATGTGCTGGTCGCTAACTTGCTGAGCAGGCGACATGGGTTACTGGGCATGTCCCATAGGTTACAAGAGAGAGAGAGAGAGAGAGAGAGAGAGAGAAACGGTATGTGTCCTAACACACAACTTCAGCCTTGCCTATGTGATGTCAGTCCATTCTGGACCACTCCCCTATAATAGATGCACCAAGAGAGAGAGAGAGAAAGAGGGATATACATGTACCAAGGTGACACAAGGAGTATGCAGCCTCAGTTCAATCAATGCGATAGCACCCCAGCCGCAACATCTCCACGTCGGGCGGGAGCCGCTTGTTGCATAGGCACTGCAACTGTGTTGGAACACAGCTACAAGGGATAGTGGAGGTTGCTACGATGTCTCAACTGGGGTGCATTGGTTTCAGTGCTTACAGTAACTACAAGATATACTGTGCCGGGGTACCATTCGGCATTGTGGCCTGTGTCACAGTGCCGATTGTATCATTAGTCCGACGTGTCCATAAGGTTTCGCGATTTACGGTTGGCATGGGCGATACAACAATTGTAAAAATCACCATGACATATAAAACATATCCCCGTCGCCGACCACACACCCATCATAAGAAATATTGCAGATCGCATTAACGTCGCCACTAATCTCCACTGGACGGATGCGCCGCTAATTTTCTTCTTGATATCCACGTCCGCTGCCACGCAACCAGATTGTGCCACTTTCTGCAGTATGCACGGGGTAGAGCACGTAGTGCTGTCTGCATGGATTATGTGCCGATCCGGCTTAGGGTAGTAAGCTTGAGAACTTGTAAAGCCTCCGAAAATGGCCTCTTAAGTTGTTTTGACAGAAGCGCGCACCGCGTTTCAGCGAGCCTTAAGCTGTATGGGAAATAAGGCTTACAAATGGAAAAACGGGCAAGCCGATTATGAGATTCAGCTGAAATTAGCGCGCGTATTCGGGCGCACTTTTTTAAACGATAAATGTTACTGAATTTGAAACCGGGCAGTAGTAAAGTTCATCCAGTGAAGCAGCTTACTTCTTCCCAATGTTTCGAAACCACATTGATTTCGGTCAGGCTAATCACGAGGAGTCAAAAAAGAAAGGAATCCTGGCCCTGCATATATACGCGAATTCTTCCCGATTTATGCTCAGTTCCATTATAACTAATAGCGCTTTTGAAGTAGTGAAGAACTGCCGTAACTGTCGCTTCTGTACACTATAGGTAAGGATACTCACGGTTATTTGCACTTTCGGCGCTAGCACAAACTGCCACATTATTGTATTTATAGCAGCAGTGGACTGGGCCCTCACATTCAGGCATTACATGCCTGATTCAACTTTGAGTGCCGAGGCACACATTCTTGCGCTGCAACAATATTCTGTAGTAAATAACTGGTATTGCGTCTACTTTGCTTGTTGCAAAAATATCGAGCATATATTTACTTCGCTGCGAAGTTTCCAGGTGATTTGTGCGATATCATACCGAGAATGGCGCAAAAGCTTGCTTTACCATTCGCGAGGCCTTATGAAAAAAGCGGTGGTTGTTCTGACTGCATTATTCATTAAAGGGCCCTTTGTTGCGAAATAGAGAGGTTAAAATTTTATTACCTTCGACATCGGTGTACCTCGAGCACCCGATAAATGCATTTACGTGTATGGGAGCACGTATAGCCTTCAGTATCATTCCGCTTTTATTTCTTATGCTTTCCTGCTGCCCTAAAAGCGCACGCTTACGCACCTGCTTACGCACGTGCTTACGTCACCAAGGGGCGAAAAGGTCAAAGCTAGCGAGACAGCCATTGTGACGTTTCAAAATAAGTTCCATGATAAAATTTAGCTCGGTGTCCTTCCTCCCTCCTGCTTCATGGGTATGCAATTGTCTTCGGAGAAGGTGAGACGAGGAGACAAAGCTAATAAAAAAAGTAAAGGCAGTGCTTAGCGCGCCGTGAGCCGTCGTAGCCGAGTGCAACAACAGTATATTTTATCTTCCCCCGTGGTGGCGCCTCGAACGCGTCCCACGCGCTGTCCACTGGAACTGGGCTTTCTCAAATCTTGGCCGTTCTTACTTGTTGACCGAACTTGTTGCTTCGTCACATATGTATTCCGGCATATATATATATATATATATATATATATATATATATATATATATATATATATATATATATATATATATATATATATATATATATATATATATATATGACTGTTTCCACCACTTCGCACCACTTTGACAGGTGTCTTTTCCTATATTAACTTTTTTTAACGGGTCGCGCCAACGCGCTAGTGGAGGTTAACGAAAAAGCGAGCGCGTATAGTCGCCAAGAAGCCTATTATCACAACATGCTGTCCGCTTCACGATCACCGGGCCTTCGGCGAATTCGTAAGCTTGAAAATGCATTGGCGAGAAATGTAATTAGAGGGATTCGGTTAATTCTGCTGTCGGAAGCCTTCAACACCACACTGGCTCGACGTCTATGGCGTTCAGTTTTGGTGTGCGATGTCGCGGTTTCGATTTCTCGGCCTAGGCGATTCGTGTCACTAGGGGGCGGAACGCAGCAACTCATGTGCGGCGGTAAGCAGCCCATGTGGTCGAAGATTGACCTATACCTCCCTCCACTGCGTCGCTTAATTGTTGCCCTCGTAACGTTAGTGTAATTGACTAGACCAAATCGATTAGTCTGCAGCGAACTTACCCGTTTTTCAAACGATCACTAACTTGGTCAATACTGTTTTATCTTAAGTCACTGCGACTTTTTTTTCTGGCAATGCATAATGGTGCACTTCTTCGCCCGCCTGACACGAACGCAGAGGACGGCCATCACAATATTTTCGTTTGTGCATCGTTCAACAGACAGTTTTAGTTCGTCTGTACGTCATGGAAATGCGGCTGCCGCGGTCGGGATCGAATCGGCGACCGCAAGTTCAACAGCGCAACGCTGTAACCACCAAGCTGCAAGAAACCTCTTTCAGCGCTCTTTTGGTTACTCATGAGTGCAACCACCTATAAAGAAAAGCTGTTTTCATACATTACACACTACGCTTCCCATTTTCTCTCCGCCCGAGAAAGAAAGCCTGCCCTACAGTGGCACCGAAATAGGAAAATTGTAAGCCCACTGCGGGGATTACATTAACCCAACATTGGATGAAATCATCCGGACATAAAGGACATTGACCCCCCTTTTCTTTTAGTTCTGCTTGGGCGCCTATAAAGGCAAAAAAAAGAAGAAATCTGGAATAATGAGGTTGGAGTCATAAAGGTACTCTCCCAGGTCTGGTCATTTTAAACAGACAGGCGCAGTGTGTACACTGCTTGCTGACGACCATGTGTGCAAAGTTATATCACGCCTCTGTGCTCCGCAAAAGCAGCTGAGATTTCCAAATGAACGTTGCGTGCCCTCGTCCTCCCTTCTCAAGGTAGCGCAACTCGCAGCCAGAGTCGCAGCCAGAGTCGTGATAACAACGCACAAGTGCGTCCACGTAATTCGAATCGCTGAGACGTCGCTCACCGTGACGTGTCTATTCGAGAATTGTTCAAAGCTGCATCATTTATTTGTTCGTTTGATCTGTTGCTTCACTAGACGATTTAAGGATGAGAGAAATATTAAAACCTACAAACCGAATGTCCGCGTGTTTTCGTTTTACTTGGTATCGTAGCAAGAGAGACGTGCTTCCGTTTCGTCTTCTTGTTCCCACGTCGTGCAGTCGCGCGCGCAGAAATAAAACGAAACTATCTGCCATTCTCCACGGGGTACCAGCGTGCGATCGTGCTCTTTGATCCGCTCGCGTCTGCACCGGTACTCGTGCGGCACCGACCTCTAATACCGCTACTTATATGTTCTCGCACACAGCGTGAAAAAATCGTTTGCTGCGCGAAACGAAACAAACGCAACAGATCGCGCGCGATATCGACAACGGAACTTGCCGTGGAGCAAGAACGCCTGGAAAAAAGAAAGAAAGAAAGAGAGAAAGAAAGAAAGAAAGAAAGAAAGAAAGAAAGAAAGAAAGAAAGAAAGAAAGAAGCCGGGACCTGTTATGCATACGTCACGCGATCCTCCGGCTCCGGTATGGGAGAACGCAGTAAAGCAATTTCGCTTGCTGATGCTAGACGGTTGTGGAAGTGGAAAGAATGTTTATGTTTCCAGTGAAGCACACTTCCTGATATCATGGGCTCAGGAGTCTTCAAATATTTCTTTCTCTGCTATTACATAACCAATTTTTAAAAAAATTATTGCGGTTGAACGTTCCCCAGAGGGCACGTAACAACTTGTAGCGTATAATCAAAAGTTGCTATGGGACCTGATGAGGGACATTATACAGGGAAGTCGGTCTCCTTATTTAGCCATGAGGCGTGATAAAAAGAATGCGCCCTGGATGGTGCGCCCATTTCGTAGGTGCCCACACGTTACGCCTAGTTGTGTCGACGTACAATGTTCTGAGCAAATATCTTGTATTCGCGCATATAATTGTTTCCACTTTGCTATATTTTTGAACTTGATTGATTTCGGTTGCTAAATTATTTTTTTCGTTTCTCCGAAGTTACCTATTGTTTGTTGATGTTGCTTAATGATGAGCACATGGAAAAGTATGCCCACCGAAGAAGGGCCTATTAAATATTTAACTCCAGCTGCTACGGTGGGTAGGGAAAAAACGAAACAAACGAATAAAAAAAAGTAAAAGAAGAAGTCGGAAGGAAAAATAGAATTTCGTGCCATTCTGAAGCCCGATAGCCATAACACGTACAGTCGCGGACATAATATTACGGACCATGAAATCTAAGAAAAAGCTGAATATCTCCGCAACCTCACAACGCAATCTGGTATTTGCATTTTGGACCTCGACTAAAATATGCTAACAACGTTGTCGTGGGCAGTTTTACTGGTTACTGCTACAGGCTGCTCGGGAATTGAACGTTTTCGGAGATCCCGTGGTCCATTTTATTCTGTCCGCGACTGTACATAACACTCAGAAAGTTAACGTGGATGAATGAAGCCTCTGTGAGGGCGTAACCGTCTCGTAACTGGAGGTAACTGTAACTGGAATAAATTCGCGTAACTGGAGTGAAACGTGAAGAAGCATTGCTATCACCGTGAATGGAATGCTATAGTACACTTGTGGTGTTTCTGATATAGTGGAGGACGTTGCTAACACGTTTACCTTTCATAACTCGCCGAAGCCTTACTACTGCAACGATAGCGTGTCCACGTCGTTCGAGCACGTCTTCGAGCTTACTGCGCATGTTCAATTCGTGCGATACAACCGCTGTGATGTCTCAGTGGCTGCGGTCTTCTGCTGCCGAGCAGGAGGTCGTGAGTTCGACTCCCCGCCGCGGGAGCGACACTCCAAAGGAGGCGCAATGCGAAAAACGCGCTCGTGTACCGCACGTTAAATGCACGGTAAGGAAAACCGGGCGGCCGAAAAATCAGCCCGCAGCGCCCCCCCCCCTCCCCCCAGCACTCTCCTCTCCACTACGTCATCCCTCATAACCCAGTGTGCTGTTTCCACACGTTCAAACCCACATTTAAATTTATTAACGTGGTATCACGAAATAATTATGCGAGGGATTCGGCATTACTAATATACCGAGCTTCGAGCCGAAATCCAAATGCGATATACCGGGTGTCCAATGTGTAACTTGGGTCAAACTTAAAAAATATATGCAAATGCCACGTGGCAGGACAGAACCAAGGCAACGTGGTTTACCGTCCCTTGGAGATACTCAGATACTTTGTTTTGCATAATTATTCTTGCGTAATTGTTCAACTTCTCAAATGTTATAATTAGATGAAAAGGGTAAATGAGAAAATTGTACAACAACATCAAGAACTCTTGATACAGCTTTCTGTTGCACATTACGCCCTACATAAAAGCGTTTTTCGAAACATGAGAGAAGCCCGCGAATACACGAAAAAATTGCCGCGCGGCTGGCCGCTCGAGGCACTTTGCGTGAAGTATGCCTACATGTAGTATGCCTACGTGAAGTATGCCTACGTGAAGTATTCCTACGTGAAGTATGCCTACGTGAAGTATGCCTACTAACCCTCTGAACTTTAAAGGTTATGGTAGCAAGCTTTCATTCTATACATGTATTTAAATCTCACGGCAGCAATTAAACATATGCAAAAGCTGCTACGGAAAGCCAAGTCAACAGTCACGCCCTACTTCAGAGTGAGAAAAAGGCCCTTGACTATCGTGCAGCTATGCCGCGTTGAAATAAAGAAAAATAAATTTAAGCGTTGTTTTTTGTTCTTGTGTTCTTTTTTTTCGTCTCCGATAGAATGGAAGTCACGTGCAGCACCCACGGTGTAGCTGACGGGATCTCGTGTGTCAACTCGCGCTTTATAGAAACGTTGTGACATTGTGACTAGGATTCATTTCTGTATCGCTGCTAATTAATCTCTTTATTCTATTGTTCTTTCTGTGAAAGAGCATAATTTAAGAACTATATTTTCCCAGAAAAAGTGTGCCGAACGTTTTAAGGCATGCGTAATAAGTTAAGGCATTTCTGCACCTAAGTACTGTGTATCTGCATGTCCCTTGGAGAGAAAGTTATGTGTGTGTTTAGACCAAAGGCTGTGAAATCGGCCAGCCTTAGCAATCGTGTCTGATTATCTACGCTGGTAGCGTGTCACTTGCAGCGTAAATTACATACGTGTTGTACTGTGCCATGTGCTTCTGTAAACTTTATGCCAAGTATGTGTAAGCGCGTTCCGTTACCTTCCTTAAGATTTTATTTCTATTGTTTCGTATTTGTTAGCGCCGGCTTACGTTTGCCATCTATTGGGCGGCAATGCGAAATAGAGTATTCGGAAGAATCCATTGACCTTTTGGTCATTTAACACACATTTAATAAAACACTGAAGACAGACAAAAGAAAGGGGAAAGGCAGGGAGGGTAAGATCCGGTTTGCTATCTACGATGGGGAGACAGGGGAGGGGGAAGTAAATGACAGGAAGGTAGAGAGAGAGGGGAGGGAGAGAGTAATAAAAGGAGCTCAGATACATAATCACAGTCTGTCATTGTCACCGCGTGATTTCATCGCACAGCACAGTAGCAGTTGCGGACCTATAAACATCACTTCAGGCTACATGCGCTTGTACAAGATTGTTGTCCTTAAAAACTGCAACAGTGCCCTCGTCGCCCTTTGGTGTGATGGCTTGCGATGTCGGCATTCTAAAATGAATTCCTCTGTTAAAGGCCTTTGGTCAAAGCGCGCTATCGCGATGGCCGCAAGAGAAGTGATCCGAGTGTGCCGCTCGTCCTAAGCGTAGAATACCTGAAACCTGTTGCTTAGCTACGCAGTGTTACGTCATCATTAGTGTGCCAACAACTATTGCGGACGATGCAGAGGTCCGAGACGTACGCGTAATATTCCCTTTTGTTCCTTTCAAACTCGCAGATGCCAGCAGCGCTGAGGAACCTGTCGGTCGAGGCCGCGGCGAACACCCAGCCAACGCACGCGAAGGTGCCGAGCCAGAAGCTAGACCTGGGTTAGGCCTCGCGCCGTCGGCCCTACGGAGGCCGCCCGCGAGCCCGAGCCCAGCGAGCAGCAGCGAGGGCGCCGGGAACCGCAGCCAGGGAACGCGGCGGCCGCGACAGCGGTGCCCGGCACCACGCCTCAGAGCAGCAGCAGCGCGGCTCCGCCGCCGGTTGGCGCAGCCCAGTCGCCTCCTTCCAGCATGTCCCTCGTCATGGTGACGCCCGCCGTGGACGACGACTTCCTGCCGGGCTCCAACAACAACGCCGCTGCCACGAACAACAACAACAACCACCACGCGGCGCCAACGCAGCCTCCTCCGCCCCAGCCACCGCCCGAGCCGCCCGACTGGTCGTACCCGCAGCTGCAGCACCAGGCGTCCGGTTCGTCAGGCAAGCCCGTGCTGGTCCTGGGCCGGATGCACTCGGAACCGGAGCGATCGCTGCCCCTGGTCGAGTTCAAGACGCTCGAGCCTCCCGCGCCGCCAAACTACCGATCGTGCCCGGAGATCGGCCCGCAGATCCAGGTGGTGCAGTTCACCGGCCCCGGCGTCAGTGAGGAGGACGAGTGCTGCCCAGGCTACGACGTCGAAGGTGGCGAGGACGGCGGCGCCGGGTTTCGCCGCTCGTCCGCGTGGGGCGCCCCGGCGCCCGGAGGGGGCGGGGCGCCCCCTGCGGGCCGCGCGGCGTGCGAACCGGCGCCTTCGCAGCAGCGCCCCCACTTATGGACCCCGCACACGCGGCTGGGTCTGAGCGCGCGGTTGGAGCACTCGTTCCTCACGCGCACGGTGTCCCGCGAGAGCGTGCGCTGCAGCGCGACAGACGCGGGCCTGCTGCCGGCGTCGTCGTCGCAGCAGCAGCCGTCGTCGCACCAGGCGGCGGGCGCGCCGCTCACCACGTCGCTGCGCCAGCTGCACCGGGACAACGAGATCGCCGAGATCGCGGCCGACTCGATGCGCATCAATGGGGCGCTGCGCCACTTCAAACACCTGCGCAAGCCCACCTCGACGCTCTCCATTCCGGCGGCCATGAAGGTGCGAAACGCCCGAGGGCTTGTTGACGCTGCCGCAACCTGTCACCCGTACCCGCACCACCATGCACAACAGCCTCAACCACGCCGCACAACTTCTCCCCGCACGCCGCAGCAGCAGACCGCCCGTCCCTCCGCCGCGCCGCAAAGTGCTTCTCGTAGAGTGCCCGCCTCAGTACGCGGCCGCCGCGTCGCGTTGGGCAGCCGGCGCCGCCGACAAAAAAGTAAAGACTCGTGTGGTACATAAGGAGCTTGCTACTGCTGCACAGGTAGGCCCGTCCTCTCTCTCTCTCTCTCTCTGTCAAAGCATTTGCCCCCGACACACAACACACACACACACTCAATCCACAAAGAGACCGCTGGCGGCAACAGGCTCGCGGTCGCCAACAACACGAGCTCGTTGCGCCGTCGCCGCGGCTGCAGGTATTTGGCGACGCCACGACGCAGCGAACGTTGAGGCAGCTTCTTCCCCCCGCAGGCGGCCACGCACCTGTTCTTTTTTTTTTCTTTGCTTCAGCTGCATGCGACGACGGAAACACGCACACGTGGGCACCTTCCCCTTGTTTTCTTGGCCTGTCTCGCAGCAACGCTGCTCGAATTCTTCTTCTGGCACGGCCGTGTGCTCTGGGGCACTTGTGTCGCGCCAAGGGAAAGCCAGAACAATCGCTTTCTGCGTCGGAGAAATGCGTTTTGCGCGCACATCCTGTCTGTCGCGTCGCACGCGGTCCGAGCGCACAGCTGTGCCCGAGGAAGCTTTCTTCTGCATGCGCTGCCCGCATACGCACGCTTCTCCTCCCCGTTCCACGACCTCTGCGAGTGATGGCAGCTCGTACTTTCATAGGTCAACACTCCGTCGATCTCCTAATGAGTTTGGCGCCGCTCAGTGAGCAAGCGGAGCTTTGCGATTACATCAGCTTTTCATGAAACACAACTTAGGTTCGTCGGGCAGAATAATCTTATACAATGAGACTAGCGTTTGTTTAATGAAAGTCGTGTCATTAAGGAAATGGGGAATAGTGCAAAACTTGGCGGGCTGCGTGAACGCCCGCAGGGTCCAAGCATGTACGCGAGACGCAAGTTCTCATCGATCTTTGGGCTGCAGCAGTGTCATTGTGCTGAAACTGAGATCGAATGAGTTCATAGTGGTATTGCGCTATGTGTCGCACTGAAAAAAAGAAAAAAAGAAATCTTCGAGAAACCCCATTTGACCTGCAATGTTTACGAAACTTCTGACGTAACCGACTTCTCGCCATGTACAAAACATGTTCTTGGCTAGCAATAGAAGACTTCGTAGTGTGCGCTTCCATTCTTTCCCTTGTGTCACTTCTTCCTTTTTTTTTCCCGTGACATGCAGCACTGATAAACAGTGAACGGGCACCAAGATAGCCCATTTACTGCGTTACTGACGCAACGAGTACAATGGTTCCACTAACAATGTGTAGAGTCGACAAGTTCGCAGCATGTGCGAGATGTTTTGTCAGTGACAAATTGGAAGGCATGCGCGCTGCTGTCACGCGAAGCCGTTCTTACCAAATAACGAACTAGCTGCATGGTTGAAAGGCCGGTGTTAGGCGAAATCAAAATTTCGTGTGCTAAAACGCAGCCCGTGTTGGGTGCTTTTGCGGTGTGTCGGTTGCCTTTTAAAAATCCTTTTAAAAATCTCTTTACTCGGTTAACTGCTTGTGATCGTATGTGATTGAAATGATAGCGAGGATGAATTCGTGAAAAGCACCTCATCGCTACGTAATGTCGAAACATGCGCGCTTAAAAGAAAGAAGAAATATAAAAGGCAACAGGTGAGGGGGGGGGGGGGGGAGTGAGGATTCAGTTTAGTGCCGTAGATTGTCAATTTTCCAACCTGCAACCAATGTTACACTGTTTTTTTGTTATATCATGTTTAACTTGCCTTCTTTTATCTTGTCGCAAGTTTTGTCTTGTCGTATGTCATATACTAAAGATTCAGCGATAAAAACATCACATCCTGACGAATGGGCAGCGTCGTAATCGTACGCTAAAAAAAAAATGGTTCGCGGGGCATGACACGCCATCGGACATACCACTGTGGTACGTCAGGCGGTTCAGCTACCGTGTCATTAAAATAAATGTACATCATTGATTGGACGTCAATGACTGTAACGCGGCATTGAATCCCCTCGAGTTGCAGCTGTCGGTGCGGCTCTCAGAGAAAAATCACTAGCAAAAGTACAATTTTGAAAACAACAGACATTTCACTTGCGGGCATTCCTGCCCTTCGAGTGCTCACAGTGGTATGCGGCTGTCACCGTGTAGGCAAGAAGCGCCGTTGAAGACGGCATGATTTCACTTTACCGGTGAATCTGTTACTATTATAGTGTCCTACTATTTATGCACGGCCAGAATTTAGGAATACCGAAGGAATTTAATGGGGTGGGGTTTAACCTGTAATCTTAAAGACAATGTGGCCCTATGAAAAGTTTTTCGATATATATATATTACAGTAAAATTAAATTATGGGGTTTTACGTGCCAAAACCACTTTCTGATTATGAGGCACGCCGTAGTGGAGGGCTCCGGAAATTTCGTCCACCTGGGGTTCTTTAACGTGCACCTAAATCTAAGTACACGGGTGTTTTCGCATTTCGCCCCCATCGAAATTATATTACAGTAGATGACAGGAAATATTCAGTAGCTCTATTTCCAAGCATTTCACCGTCAAGATGACGGCATGCCGTCCATTCGTAAGGCGTACACCACGACGTACTGCACACGGCAGCCAATGGAATGGTGTTATTACCACGAACAATCTTTTGTCTATTTCCGTGTATTATTCGTGGCTCTCTCCTTTCCTCCTTGGTCACGGCGACGGAAACGTCTTGCCAGAATGACGCCGATGGCTTATGAAAAATGATAACACATTGCCGTTGAGGTGATGGCTGGCTTTTTACAGTGTGCGCTGAGTTGTAGTGCCTCAAAATTCTTGTATTTAAGCACTGGAAGGTCAACACATAGTGTAAGTATAGTAGCGTTATTGATACGCTGGAGCGAGTCCTCCACCCTGCTGGCGCTGAGCCGTGCTCCCGCATGGGTTGCAGAAAATAGCGCTAACCTTTCCTCCTTCCCCACAAGAACCACTTCTCTCTCTGTTTTGGATCGTTCGGCAAATAAACTACTAGTTATTTATTTACTATACCAATCAGCTTTCAAATTCAATAAACCTTTATTGTTTTTGTTTTCTGTACATATGTGCTCTCCGTGATCACAGGTGAAATTGAAGAGACCGTTTTAATCTATCATAGTGTAGAACTGTGTTTGGGTTATTACAAGGTTAAATGAGTACCAACACATATCCGAATGATTATTCTTTTCTTTTTTGACTGCGAGCACAGAATAAAAAACCAAAAACACTGGCAAGCGTCAGAACTGCTTAACCATTGAATACAGTAGTTATTTCAAATAACGAGTTTTGGTTTCGGTAACCACGAAAGCGAATGCGTAATGACGTCATGACACATGGACTCTCTCCGTTACTACGATCACTGATCGGCTTCCACCCGCAAGCAAACTCAGGCAGTAGAAGAGAAGAAAAAAGTACGCGATGGCACTTTCGTTTATCTTTTTTTATGAGCTCCGTCGTAACACTTACCCCTATTGCTACACCACGTCAAGTGGAATAATGTATAGACGATGCCAGGCTGCCATTTCGAAACCAACCTCATGTATCGATTTAAGATATCTTATGTTTTTCAACTTTCATGCTTGGTAAGTGTGATCGTTTCTCTCGCGAGAGAAGCCTGTGCTAGAGTATTGTCCACAACTTTGAAACACATGTGTCGACATTCGTTTTAACAAAGCCGTTGAAAAAAGCGCTACATAAACATAAATCCTTCAAGAAGACCCCTGCGTAAGGAAAGCACACTTCTGAAAGCTGAAGCAATTACCAGTTTTTGTGCTGTGTGTTATGGCATCTACTTTATAAAAATGCGCGCACAATTTTCTTGGTCTTTTTTATGTGTGTGTGTGTGTGTATGCTCTAGAGACTCGCACAGAGACAACAATGGGACGCACGACGTGCGAGACGCCAAATTCACGAAGCTTTCGGTTCTTAAGAACCTGTTGTCGTTGGCCGTTCGCCCGTCGTTCTTAACACCCGTGGTTTTCCAATTAGCCGTCGCCTGTTCTCGCTAACAGCTCCAGTTTACGAACTGCTTTGCGTGTATATTGACCTAAGTGCAGGGCTCGTAACCTTTGCCTGCCGTTCTGAAGGAAGTTTCCTTCCTTCGGGATCTTAGTTTTTCAATTATGAGGTTATACTGAAACCAGTGTTGGTTGCATGCTAAAGGTTTCCTTTTTTCCTTTTTCCGCTTGCCTAAAGAAGCTCGGACAGCATGCTCTGCACACCTCTATACAAGCGCAGCATTCACTATTGTAGACAAATTCCCGAAGAATAGCCTCTGTGCTCTCTCGTGCCCTGTGTGCATTCGGGTAGCACGGTTTCTGGCTTTCGACAATTTGATGGCACAGATTTTTCTAAAAAATAAAATAAGAGGATGCCGGAGATGTTGTTCTCGTTTTCTTTTTTGTTAGCTTGCAACCTGCACGAGTCGCAATGGTTAGTGCGCTATAATGCACTATTTGTACATCTAAACGACGGCGTAAATGAGGCTCCCCTTTGCATTTGTAGTAACACGTCCGGATTCCACTATATATAAACCAATTTACAGTATTTTCTTTCATGAAGTATTTTTTATGTGCGAGCAGAATCTTCGTGCGGAGTCTTTAAACTACAGCACTACATTTATCGCCGCATTTTCGTTTTTTTTTTTCACTTTTCATTCTTTTTCGTCTACGTGATTGACTTTCTACATGTCACGCCCTCGATATCGTCGGAATCGGCCGTTCGGTGGTACGGACGATAAAAAAGGAACTTAATCGGCGGGAACGAATGATTACTAAATGCGGACCGATTTCATGATTACATAAGGGATATTGCGGCGCAGAAAGGTTTTAAACGTTGTTCCTCGCTAGGAAAACAACGCTTTGGTTATATCGCCGATGGACCCGCGGAAAAATTAACGTGCTCCGCAGATTGCCACTACGTGCTGGATAATTCAAAGGCCACTTGTTATTTCTGTCTCAAAAGTAAAAGAATCAGATAGCTAATCAATTTAGCCTACAGTAGCAAGCACGAAGTTGATCAAACATGAGACTGAAGTGAGAAAGCTCTTCTTCTATGTTTATCGCTGGCCTGCCGTCGTCATCAGTAATAATTTCGCTAACGTAACACGCCTGCATGGCCGTTGTTACAAAGCGCTCAGGCGTATGTACAAACTGTCCTTTGAGCAAGGTCCGTGATTCAGCCGTTGAAGTTTACTTTTCGCTTATTTATTATCCTGTAGCTCGAAGTTGTTTTCATTCTTTACCTCGCTACCAGCATCCGAGCCGCTCTGAGGTCATTGTTTTATCTGCTTCCGATCATACCAGACTTATTTTCTGCAGGCGTTGCCTAGACTGGTAAAAAAGTTTCCGAGGAATTTGGCTCGCTTCTTTGACGTACGCCCCCCGGAGCTTACGCGGCGGGCGTTCTCAGACCTCCACCTATCCCCTTCCTTCCGGCTTCGGAGTCGGCTGCACGAAGCCCGCCAATTTGTCTTGATCAGGGCCTCGGCCCAATCGCGACCTCGCATCGGTCCGGCATCCTCGAGCCGGACTGTTTTCTCACTTCTTGTGTATCTCGTGTTGATGTTGACGTTGGGCACTCCCTAAACGTCGGTGCCTGATTCGTTTCGGCTTGCTTTGAGATTTTTCTTGTGTGTGTGTGTGTGTGTGTGTGTGTGTGAGTGTGTGACTGTGTGTGTTTGTGTGTGCGTGCGTGCGTGTGTGTGTGTGTGTGTGTGTGTGTGTGTGTGTGTGTTTGTGTGTGTTTGTGTGTGTGTGTGCGTGTGTGTGTGTGTGTGTGTGTGTGTGTGTGTGTGTTTCGGAGTTTTTCTTTGGTTAACGGAGTCGTTAATACGTAGCAGAAAATTTGACGGATCGTCCATGTGCTCACGACATTTCGCGATTGAATGTTTCCTTCTTTCTCTTTTTTTTCTTTGTTTAGAGTGAGCCTCTCTGGCTTAAAATTAGAGTCTTGATTTTAACGTCCCGAAATTGGCAGAACGGAATATGAGGGAGGCTTGAATGGGAGCCTCCGGATGAACCTTGACCACGTGGTGCTCTTCAACGTGCGCTCAAAGCACGCCGCGCGAGCGGTTTTCGCATTCCGCCTCCATCGGAATGCGGCCGCCGCGACCTGGTATCGAAAAAGAGGTGAGGCGTGCAGACAGGACACAAGAGTAGAGAAGTGGACAACACGACCGCCGACTATCAACTGAAGGGAGCACTGAGGCGAAAAAAGAAAGAAGACACAAAACTCATCTGCGCAAGCTCTCCCTTCAGTGGATAGTCGGCTCTCGTGTTGTCCACTTCTCTATTCTTGTGTCCTGTCTGCACGCCTCACCTCTTTTTTTGCATGATGAATCCTTACCAACTAGCTCAACTTTCTGTCGTTCTGGTATCGAAAATGTGAACTCGTGATTGGCAGGGCGTGACGCGATACCATGGCGGTTTTTTTTTATTGCGAAGCAATACTACTTTAGGTCGCACTTCAGCCCGTTCCGTGGCGAGGCGGTGGTAGGCACCATTGACCTTTAGCGTGACCTCGCTGCGTGACGTCACACCACGTGACCTAGAGTGACGCCACACCAGCTGTGTAAAAACGGGGCCCCATCTCACGCCGTCGCGAGGCGAGGCGGTAGCCACCAACGGCGGCCTAACTCCCGCTCCTCTCACCAGTGGCGCTACGGTCGGTGTGACGTCACACCAGCTGTGTAAAAAACGGGGCCCCATCTCACGCCGTCGCAAGGCGAGGCGGTAGCCACCAACCGCCTCACAATCCTCGCACCATTGCTTCGCAATCACCAGGCTTAACCAAGCTAAGCCACGGCCGTTTTTTTTTTTTCTTCTCTGGTAAAGGCAATAAAAGCTGTGCGAAATCTCAGGCCGATTGCAAGATTGTTCGTTCGCGCGAGCTATTTGTCATAGTAGTTGGCCACCTTCGATAATACATTATGTTCGCCATATAGCGATCGTGCGGTGTATGACCTTATGCAGACTGCACTGTAGAGTACGAATTGTTCGGTGAATACAGGGCTTTGCCGGGGTCGTTACGGGACGTCGTCCAGCAATTCATTGCGAGACATTTCGCCTCATCATTTTTGCCTGAAGAAACTAAATGGTATTAAATTGGCATTTCAGTCCACGTATACGCATCAGTCACCTCCGAAGCACTGATAATGTTCCCTGTAAAACTACGCCGCCGTGAAACAAGAAGAAAAGAAAGATACTGGAACGAAGTACGCCAGTTCACGGTGCAATAATAAATTGTCATATGCAACTGTGTAGATACGTGCACGAACTCAAAAAAAAAAAAAAGAATAAACAGGCCACGAAGCTCGCGCCAGCTTTAGCAACCGCGATAGATGTACAGGGTGTTGTTTTTTAGCTGCACCAAATTCTTAAAATTAGAAAAATATAAATCACAGTAATGTTATGTTCACCATTCGAGTGTACAGATTGGCGGCCTCTAGATAAGGAGCAATCCCGGCACTAACATGCGTAATTAGCGAAGTTACAATAATTAACTTTCTAATAATTAACAATAGGTGGCTACACCGAATGAGTACCTTGGAGCCCGTCCTCGTCACTACCTATCCCAACGATTAAATTTTGAATAGCGGATTTCATGTGCGAGCTACGCGAACAATTAGTCCCCCTTGACAGGCTCCTTGAAACCGAAATTCACTGGGAAAAGAGCGTCTGTGTCGTCGATGTCGTCCCCAACCCCCCTCCCCTCCACCGCCTTTCGTTACATCTCCGAAGTCACCATCGGTCCGGCCCCGCGAGCAGCCCGCGTTATCTCCTTGCTGTCTGCGGCGTTGGCCTAGTGCTTCAGTGCCTGCAGTCCGCCAGATTTGCTTCGTCATTCCGTTGGGCGCCACGTGTCCACTTCCATCGACGAAATGTCGTTTCAAGGGCCCAACGGAATGACGACGTAAATTTGCTGGCCCGCCGGCTTGAAGCGCTAGGCCAACGCCGCAGACACCAAGGAGATAACGCAAGCTGCTCGCGGGGCCGGACCGACGGTGACCTCGGAGACGTGACGAAATGCGGGGGGGGGGGGGGGGGGGGCGACATCGATGACACAGACGCTTTTTCTCCAGCCTGTTTCGGTTTCAAGGAGCCTGTCAAGGGGAACTAATTGTACGCGTAGCTCGCACATGAAATCTGTCATTCAAAATTTAATCGTTGGCATAGATAGTGTCGAGGACGGGCCCCAAAGTACTAATTTGCTGCAGCCACTTATTGCTCATAATTAGAAAGTTAATTACCGTAACTTCGCTAACTACGCACGTAAGTGCGGAATTTGCTCTGTATCTAGCGGCTGTCTATCCGTACACTCGAAGGGTAAACATAACGTTACCGTCATTTATATTTTTCTCATTTTAAAGAATTGGTGCAGCTAAAAAATGAAATCAGCGTGTATATGCGCCTACATACGTACAGCGCGAAACTATGTGTTTTTACTTCGACTCGCCAACAGAAATGCTCAAAACATTGGACTCGTCTCCCCCACCCCCTCCATTTCACTTCCCTTCTTCTTCCATGCGATTTCGACGACAGAAAGACACGCATTATTATTTGCTGGGCACGGCGCATTGGCCGGTAGGTTGTTAAAATAGGCCTTCAACGGTGCACCCTATATGCGGCACGCGCGCTCAATGCGAATCGATGCTCTCGGTCAACACAGGCGAGCGGCCACGACTCGGAAAGCCAGCTTGACGCGAGTGCGTGCTTGTGTGCGTGTGTGTCTGGCGCGAAGCACGAAGGAGACCTGCACCCCTATAGGCTGGTCGTGTATGACGGTGTAGGGTTGTACGGTCGTGTAGGGCAGCGTTGCGCATTGAACGCGTGCGTCGAGATTTTGCGGCACGGCGCCGGTGGGCTCTCTTGGAGCGCCCAAGGTCTTATTGAGCCGGCCGGCTTGGCGATCCCGCGGCATCGACTTAAGCCTGTAGCGCGGTCGGTTGGCGAATGGCCGTAAGCCCGGACACGCAGTGCGCTGTCACGGACGATGCTTGCAGCGCCGCGAGTCGGTGGATCGAGGCGTGCGTCGTCTCGCGTTCCTGAGGCAACGCGATTAGTATTGACGAAGAGACGACAGTTCAAGGATGGTGATAAGATATTTGCAGCCTTTGCACCAGTCTTTTTTTTTATTTGCTCTTTTTTTTTAACTCGAAACCGCGCTGAGCCACCGTGCCTTGCGACCGCGTCGTAGAACGTAGCTGTTCCGGAACACCGATAGAATTCCCCGGATGTCATATGGCCCCTAGCGGGCAATTTTCGATACTTTCAATCGACGAGTCTGGGGTCGCATACTCTGCTTACTGCTGTTTCGGGTCGCCCTGCTGTTTCGCCTATCATGAGCTCTCTTAATTGTGACGTCAACGTACTTGCTGGCTAGCGGAATCTCCGCAACGGGAGTTTGTACGACAAATTGACTCAGCACGTCGGTTGCACAAAACATTAAATAGAGCAAATGGTAAAGGTTCTTACGAAGGGCAAAAAAAATGTAAGGTCAATAATACTCTGGTCTGACGCGCTGTTACTCAAGACGGAAGGTTACACGAAACGAGAGGCGCGCACTGCGGCGAAATCAACTTTCAAGGACGTGGTTGTGGAAGACGACTCGTGCGTGCGCCTGAAGCGAGAGTGTAAGGCCGGAGTGGGGGATCATCCTCCGGTTGGCTGTTGTACAGAAGATGAAAAACGAAGAAGGGATTGAAAGATTGGAAAAGAAATGTTTACGCACACCACACGGGCCGTGCTCCCAGAGCTATTTGCCGATGACGCCGCGTTCATAGCAGCTCGCGCAACTGAACGGTAGCGCTACTGAAACAGATGAACTTGCGTTCCTGTCTGTGAGGCGTGGTCGAATGCTGTGTGTGTGTGTGTGTGTGTGTGTGTGTGTGTGTGCGTGCGTGCGTGCGTGCGCGCTCGCGCGCGCGCGCGCGCGTGTGTGTGTGTGTGTGTGTGTGTGTGTGTGTGTGTGTGTGTGTGTGTGTGTGTGTGCGCGTGTGTGTGTGTGTGCGGGTGCATTTGCGCTTTCATTTGTGCTCTCAGATAACGCTCTTAAACCAACAAGAACAAGAATCCAACAAGCACTGACACCAAGGACAACATAGTGGAAATTATTTGTGCTTAATGATTGAAATAAAGAAATGATAAATTAATGGGAATGATAGTGGATGAAAAAGAACTTGCCGCCGCTGAGGTACGATCCCACAACCTTCGCATTACGCGGGCGATGCTCTACCAATCGAGCTACCGTGGCGCCGTTTCCGCATCCACTTTCTTGGGCATTTATGTTTCCTAGTAGAACACTGGGAGTATTAGCCAGCGACATCACTTTTTAGTGTTTAGACTTTTTTTAGTCCGGGATGAAACCATCCAGCAAACGTGCTCATTGTCGGGAAAGGTTAGTTCGAAGTCGAAGAACCTAATGCTTTGGTTATCTGGCAGTCCGTAGGTGAAATTTACACCATGAGAGCATTCCTTAAGAACAGATAGAATATCCTGCTCTATACTATCTACTATGTCCCCTGGTGAAAGTCTTAAATAGATTAAAAAAAAAGTCGTAAACATATGGAAACACATGAACCACATGATCTGTGTTCAAGAATATGAAAATGAGGTTGTCAGCGGTTGTGTTTCGTCTCTCTTCTTCGTCCTTGTTATTAGTGCACGCTGTAACTAATAATAATGTCAATTTTTGCCAGTAAAATACTGCGTAGCACCGGGGCAACGCTAGACCCAATACAAATCGCCTTGCTTTGTAAAAATACGCGACCCTTAAACTCGACCAGAGTAGCCTATAAATAACAGGACAGCAGCTCAAAAAATGCCATGCTGCTACCATCGCATGACGTGTAGTCTGAAACAGCAGGTTGTGAGGTTGCTCCCAGCAGCTTTCCCTCTCTAGGTCATCACGGTTGTTGCTAAAGCCGGATTGCGGAAATTGAAGGCCATTCCAGGCCAGAAGTCGCCGACAACAGAGCGGAGGAAGGAACTAGAAGTAATGCCATACAGTCATAAGGAAGGAAGCAGGAGAGAGAGAGAAAATGATAAATGAAAGGTAGGGAGGTTAACCAGGACTGAGCCCGGTTGGCTACCCTACACTGGGGAAAGGGAAAGGGGGACGGAAAGATTAAAAAAAAAAAGAGAGAAAGACCACTGGAGATATCAGTCGGTCACTCAGTCCGAATCACAGACGCTGACTCAATCCGGTCGCTTTCAAATATCGCAGCAGCGCTTTTGTGGCCTTTTGTAGCTGTGATATGCGAGGCCATGATCCCAAGATCTTGTTCAAGGTGAACGGCTTGACGGAAAGACAGGGAGGTTAGTCAGTTCTCAGACCGGCTGGCTACCCTGTGCTGGGGAAAGGAAGTAAGGGGAATAAAAGATATTAGAAGATAGATATTACAACAAAAAAAAGAAAGAAGAACGAAAAAGAAAGCGGAGAAGGGAATGTAGAATACGGCACTGCTTAAAGTCCGTCTCTAAGACCAGTTCTCCGCAAGAACCGCAACAACGGTTTCAAAGCCTTCTGTGCCGAGGACGGTCTCAGCCAGTGTTTCAGGACCCTTTCCCACGACAAAGGGCGTTTTTCAAGAATATCTAACACTCTTTAAAGTTCTTTCCTGGTCGCACTGAAACGGGGACACTCACAGAGAAAGTGGGCGACTATTTCATCTTACCCACAGTTATCGCATGTAGGGCTGTTGGCCATTCCGATCCGAAATGAATAAGCATTCCTGAGGGCCACGCCAAGCCACAAGCGTCACAGAAGTGTCTCCTAAGCAATGGTCCTGGCGGAAGACGTAGCCGTAGATTCGGATCCAAGTTGGGGAGGCGAGCGTTGGCAAATTCCGTCGAGCTCCACTAGGTCTCCCTCAACATTAAGAAGATGGCCGGAAGGCAAAGTGTAAACCTTGTATTTTCCGCACACTGCAAACTGGCTTGCCTGTGCGTGAGGATTGGAAAAGAGGGAACAAAAAGAGCCCTTAAATTCAACACGTGACACCCTTCATCTAGTGCAAGACTGGTGTTGTTTACCGCATTCTTTTCGCTTGTGGTAAAGTCGATATACGCCACACAGGTAGGTGTGTTAATAAGCGCTTGCAAGAACATAACACATCCTTAAGGCGGGTACGAGATAAGCAATTTGGCAGTTCATTGCCGCGGCTGCAAGAAGTGCGAAAGAAGTGTGCCAATGTTTGGTCGTGTGAACATTTTAGGGAGGGGAAAGACTAGACACGAGCGGGAAATCTTGGAAGCCTTTCACACCGGAAATCAGGAAGAAAACTGTGTCAGTGATGCGTCTTTGTGTTTAACCAACAAGGAAAGTGCTTACCTATCGGGCAGTTTTTTTTTTTTTGTAATTATGGGATTTTACGTTTTAAACCACTTTCTGATTATGAGGCACGCCGTAGTGGAGGACTCCGGAAATGGTGACCACCTGGGGTTTTTTAAAGTGCACCTAAATCTAAGTACACGGGTGTTTTCGCATTTTACCTCCATAATTAACGGGGACATAATTAACGTAGCTTTTCATTCGTCTGCGATATTCGCCATTAGTCAATCTGTGTGTGTGCGTGTGCGCGCGCGCGTGCGTGTGTGTGTACGTGTGTGTGTGTGTGTGTGTGTGTGCGTGTGTGTGCGTGTGTGCGTGTGTGTGTGTGTGTGTGTGTGTGTGTGTGCGTGTGTGTGTGTGTGTGTGTGTGTGTGTGTGTGTGTGCGCGTGTGTGCGTGTGTGTGTGTCATATGAAGTATCGGGACAACATACAGCTAAAAAGAATTTTTTTCAGATGCTATTAGTGTTTGATCTGCTAAATTCAGCAATCCTGATTTTTTATTCTCTTTCACAAAAGAAGGTTACTACTAACAATAAGTGAATAAGTGACAGATGCCAGTGTAGAAGTGAACGCGGTACCTTAAGAAAGCTGTCCACGCATGGCTTACACAGGCGTCGCCATGCCGACTGCTTCTATTGCGACTTGCTGCCTATCTCTAAACGGCTGCTAAGTTTCACCAAGTCTTGGTTCTTTATTGGTAATACGTACTAACTCGCCCTATTTCCCATTTCGTTTGACAAGAATTGTTCTTCTATCTCCAGTGTATCCAATGGCTTCGAGTTGTTTTTCTTTCCAAAGTTTCTTTTATTATTATTTTCCTACGCAATAATTTGATTGGCAGCGAGCTTTGCTGTCATTTTATGTTACCGCTTGCAAAACAAACCGCAAGGTAAATGTCGTATGCAGTTCGTGTCAATTTGAGGCCATCCGTAGCTTCGTTCCTGTATTTCGTGATGCTAATAATTCCTCTTGGCTGCTATTGTCGGGAAGCTTGCAGCTCCGTGTATATGGACGAGAAGTGTGGCCGTCCGTACGTGCGAAGAATGAAGGCAGATGTCACTTTCTTTAAGAAAAGCGTCATGAAAGCAAAAGTGCATCTGTCGCTTCTGACAAAAAAAAAAAAAAAAAGCGCACGTGCCCTACTACATTCCCACGTATAGCTTCTCGTCCTTATTTTGCTTTTGAAGACGCTAGCAGAAATCCTAGATGCTTCTTGTTTTCTTATCATTAATATTATTATCATTTAATGACAATGCATAACAAGAACCCTTCCATACATCTAGGGCTCTCTCGATACTGCTGTGAGCGCACTCTACGCTCACAATATTTTTTTATCTTATCACGGCGCCTACTTCTCTTCCGCCCATGATGGTCTTTTATCTTCCCTTCGAACCAATTCTCTTGCCCTAATAGAACACTACTTGTTCGCTTTGCGCACTACATGACCTCTCCCCAGCTCCACTCCTTGATCTCTACTAAAAAATGACCTATCCACTTTTCATCCCTAATCGATACTGTCATCGTTCTGTTTTACGATGTTATGCCTACTGTTTTTGTTTCAATCGCTTGCTTCGTGGCCCTTAGATTCGTTTAGATTTTCCGCGTTATCTTCCAGATTTCGGCCCTGTGAGTTCCCGGTTTAGACCTAATAAATTACTGTCTTCCGAGAAAAGCGTATCTAAGTGCAGTTTCAAGAGGAATCAGGAACATCTAAAAGTTACTGAGTCTGATTGTTTCACTTTTACTCTTAAACGTTTCACATCTTTTGAGGTGCCTGTTTTCTTTTTTTCTGGTGTCGCACGTATTCCTTTTTCCACGTTTTCGTGGTTCTTGTTGCAGTCCAGGAATTATGGTCTTTGCCCCTTCGGCCATCTGTTGAACTTCACCGTGATGCATGAGCGTAACTAAAAGGACAGAGTTAAAAAAAAAAAACGATATTTTAGAAATTCAGTCAAATTTCAACAACTTTCAGCTAGCAACGTCGAGATAGTACTGTCTTTTCATAAGATACGCATTTACGCCAGTTAGTCATAACTTCTCTGCTGCGTTATAGCAGTGTTTTGATCAGGCGTAAAACACTGATATAACGCAGCACAGAAGTGTCGCCTAAGTGCAGCAAACGCATATGTTATTGGAAGGGACAAACTTTTCGACATTGTTAAATAAAAGTAGGTAAAATTCAGCTGATCTTTCATAGTATGATTTATGACAATACTGCCCATTACGTTAGGCTAGTGCACTGCGGTGAAGTTCAACAAATGGCTAAGGGGCAATGTTCAAAATTTCTGGGTTTGACCATGTTCGCCAGCCAATGCACTATTTTTTTTCGTTTTCGCTTGTAGCGTTTACAGGGCCTTGAGCGCAGTTTTTATCTAGTAGAATAACAGTAGCTCGCGCCACGAACAGGTGCCAGCATCTTCGTAAACACAGCCAACGATTATTTTTAATCTTAAAGAGTATTCGCAAACATGCCCCGCTTTTCTGTTGTATTTCAATCGAAAGCGCTCGCGTCTATTGCTTCGTGCATAGCGGAGAGAGAGAGAGAGAGAGATTGAAAGACAAAAAAAAAATGTTATGGAGGCTAGCCAGCCAATCCCCTTCGGAAGCTTGAGCCATAGTTTTTTTTCTTTATTTTTTTAGGACTCACCGTCAATGTCCCCAATAAACACGTAGATTCGGTTACCCTGTATTGGAAGAGAGCAAGGTATACAGAAAGGCGTGAGGAAAGATAAGGGGTAGGTGTGGAAGCGAGCAGGTTCGAACGCAACGAACGACACCGTGTGTTCAAAAGCACTGAAACTGGTCAACTTATCCAAAAGGAGAGAATATAAAAAAAAAAATGAGTTTCGAACCCCTGTCCGGCTCCATTAGGTGTTGGGGGTGATGGTGAGGGCGGATAGAAGGAGGAGATGGATGTACGTTGTTAGCGACTGTTCTTGTTTCAGGTCGAGCTCTGTCTCCTCCGGGGTGTTAAGCTCAAAGGTGCTGACGAGCTACGCTAACGCGGCTATGGTGGCCAATGTTGGGTCGGTCAATCGCTCCTGAACTATGTGTGATGGCGTTGAGCTGGCGTCGTAAAGACGTATTGAATGTGCATCGAGTTGATTGACTGTGCAATTACAGGGTATGTTGGGTGTGCTATATGCTTCCCCCTCCCCCCTACCCCAACACTGGGCGTATAGGGAAACAATCTTTTGAACGTACAGGCGCTTTCAAAACTTTGTGAACCGTCGAACGGGGACGTCTGATTTCTGATAATCTCGTGTAGCCCGTCTGCTATCTATGCTGCGTTAGGTAGGTATCGTGCGTGCGCAGGTAGGAAGCTTTAATTGGAGGTACTAGGCAGGAAAGTTCGAAGAAACGCTTTCAGCTACTCTAGTTCACTTCTGAGAAAAAAACGATTCAAGGCTATCCCGCCCAGCGAAGGTGGAGGAGCAGCGGAGCTGTAAACGTCGTGGTAAGAAAACTTGTGATAAAGATTTCGTTGGCATCACTCATTGTCACTTAGTAACGACGGTCACAGTGGCTTTGTGGTCGCTATGATGTACATTGATCGGCATACTCGCAACTGCAAACACATTCTTTGATAATGTTAAATTGATGCACGACGCCGCGGGGTGGTCGGTTGGACCGGATCGGTGTGGCATCGCAAGCGACATGTCTGCAGCACGAAACGCGTAAACCACTCCCTTTTCGCTCCCGACACATCCCCATTTAGATCACCGACAATGGCCACAAGGGTAGCATCATCACAACTAACCCAAGCGAAATGAGTAGCCGTGAACCTTAAGGGGCTATGAGCCATTGTATATTTTGCTTGCTTATGGGGATATTAGCCACTGCTTATGGTTGTATGTGCCATTGATGCTGTTCTCTGTGTCGTATGCGTGATTAGAAATAATGTAAGCACTGTTCGCTTCACTTTGCTGAGCGCTTGTAGCCTATGCCTTATGGGGCTATGAGCCATGGCATTCTTTTGTTTGCTCACAGGGGTATGAGTGCTTACGGGGGTATGAAATTCTATGGTTCCCTAGCCATATACAGCTCCGCTTTAAAACAACAACATTATCACAAGCCGGCACTTGTGCATCGAAATCTAAACGAACTGAATGCAAAGCAGCACATAATATGGTCAGCGGTGATATCAACTCGTGTCATCGCAACATCCGGCATAGCAGGCAGCACTCTCAGATATTGTGACGATGGCATAGGAGCTCGTGAAGGTTACTCCCAGTGAAGGATGAAACGGGAGACAGGGCAGTTCCCCCACATCCGAGAGAGAGAAAAAGAGAGTGGGCAAGGTTCAAAGGATACCGAATGGAGGCGGGAGGGTCAACAAAGCGCTGGAAGAATATAATCCTGTGCGCGTTAAGTTTAACACTCCACTTAGCTAATAAGATCGTACACGCAAGAAGGCGAAGTTGCATCGCAGCGTTCACCGATGAAGGCGGGATAGCTACACCGTATTTCCTCCGCGTGGCGATCGAGTAGCCTGGGCAGCGCGATTGTTGCCGATGATGACACACTCGGGGAGGTATCCAGCGATTTTGGCAGCTTCTTGCTTTCACGGGGAGTTCAAATTGAATGAATACCCTAACTTCCGGCATGAATTAACGCTGTAGCTGATGTATGTGGGAACCGGTGCTCTCCTTTCCTTTTCTTTCTGCACTTATTGCAGTAATAGTCGGTTTAGGCACCCGTGTGCACCCGTGTGTTTAGGCACCCGTGTGACAATTAACGCGTGTGTTATTTATTTATTTATTTATTTATTTATTTATTTATTTATTTATTTATTTATTTATTTATTTCACACGCCCTCAAGCGCCAAGGCATTATAGAGGGGAGTGGGGTACATGAGAAAAACAATAACAACGATTACTACATGGTTATATAATGGAAGTGACATGTGCAGTGCACGTAATCACTAAGAAATCAAATAACAAGGATACTATGACATTCAAATTATATAAACCTATAGCGACATCTGAACTGGGCGAAAGGAAAATACGGCGCGACAGAGCTTGCGCAAATACAGCGCATGTGGCCACGTGCTTGGTCACAGTTTAAAAAAATAAAGAAGCAAACAAGGTTCAGCGGAAAAGTGCGCTGTCTTCGATTGACACGATATCATCAGGAAGGTGGTTCCCGTCTTTCGTTGTATGCGGAATAAATGAATACAAGAACCTGTTTGTGTGGCAAAAAGTGCCTCTTTATGACGGTGATGAACTCGATATGACAGATAAGTAAGTAGGTGCTAGAATGAGCTCACTGCTAAGCATGTGATGATGAAATATTTTATGAAATAGGCATAAGCGAAAAGCCTTAGTTGGCGTCCAATCAGAGGCTTGTGTTCGAATTTGTTGGAATTTTTTTAATATACGCCATCTCTAGTATTTTCAGTGCTTCGTTTGTTCACCTCTTGTAGCCGTGTCGCAGACGTAAACTGCAACGGTACGGTTTCATTTTTTTCCATGTGACCTATTAGCGGCACCTTTTGCTGATGCCAATAGCGCGTTGTATAATCGTGTCAACAAAGGAATATCATTTCGTATAGACGGAGGTACGATAGTAAAAACCACGAAGGCACTTTAAATATGATGACGAATAGAAACATCACGAATTTCGGCTCGAAGTCACCACATTCTGTTACGACCTCTCATCCAGTTTGCTCGTGTGCAAGAGCAGGGGAAATCTCCCAAAAGCCTGCCCCGGCCCCACGCGAAAGAAAAAAAGTAAAGTTCGGCAGCATGTTACACTTCTGTAACACGTGAAGGAGAAAGCCTGCTGCACACTCGTCAATGCATTAAGTTATACGACCGGAGCGGTCAGACTTCCTGCAATACACATAACGAGCCACAGTGTGAAGTAAACGTGCGGCAAGCCGTTGTCTCCGAGCTTCGGCCTCCTCTCCACGTTGCCGTCTCGCATCGTCGAGTTGCTGCTTTCGCAGTTCGGCTTCTTGGGCTCGTTTTCGACGCTTAGCTGCGGCTTCGTGTGCTCGTATAGCGGGGTCCGACTCGCGCCAACGACGTTTCTCTTCGGCTTTACGTTGCATCCTCTCAGCAGGGGAAAGCAGCACTCGCAGTCGAACGTCGTATACAGTTTCTCGCGTGACGAGCATACTCGGCCGTAGCGTATTTCCGAGGGGGTATGCAGTGCTTTATTGATGGTTCGGATACTTCTTTTGAGCTTGTCCTTTAGTGAAACGTATGCTGTTATGCGTGTTGTAAGGTGATTTCAATGAATGTATGGACTGTTTGCGTCACTTTGCTTAGTGCTTGTAGTTTCTGCCTTAAGGCGGTATGAGCCATTGCATTTCTTGCTTGCTTACGGGCGCATGAGCCATTGCTGATCATATTTTTGTACAATTCGGCTAGACGCCGCCTTCTTTAGGTAGGAGCCATTGCAACGAGCCGCTTAAGACTTTCGCCTTAAAAATAAAATCCCGCGTGATGCGGCACAGCCACATCGCAGTTGTCATTATGCGCTAGCTGAATGCACATTTATATCCAAATCATTCGATGTGCAGGCAGTGTAGGCCTAACTCAGTTCGCTTCAGGTTGAGGCATGCGTTGAGGAGTGCGCGTGAGGAAAAGGTCTAGTGTGAGTCTCACATTGAACGGTTCGCTTACGTGAGCTTTGCCGCAGTAGAGCGACGTCATGCGGAGAAGCGTATTAAGAGTGGAAAGGGGCCACTGTCACGGGAAATAGTACCTGTCCGGTAGTTATACACGCGCACGTGCGCCGTCTGTAGTCACAGTACTAACGCCGAGGCGTCTGATAACTGTACCGGCAGCCATTCAGAATTGATTCTCTCGTTGCAGTTGCTCCAGAAGTGAAATGCCTTACTTGTGCGTCACGATGTATCACGTGGATTATAAGTAGTTTCGTGCCAACTTCGACCTAGATGTACACACACCTGACCCGCTTTTTCCTCTTCCGTAAAGAACGACAGCGGACTTTTGATAAATGTGGAGACGTTTTAATTGTACTCTACTTTCTGATATCTTGCCCTGGAGCTTGAGTGAGAACAGGAAAGTGCTTTTTTACTTGCCACTTAGAGCAAAAATTCAGTGCCATTCCACTCTATAAAAGTCGACGACCAGCGAAGCGGTGTATGTGGGCCCATTAATGGCGAAATCTACATTGCCGTGCATCAACCGCCGTATGCACATAAATGGAAGGCGAGGCGTGACTAGTCGCTCCTCCACGATGTTGAGCCTCGGAAGATGATGATACATACCCTTGTATTGTTGCAAAACGCGGCACGACACTTTTTTCCTAACGAATCCAGGCACGTAGAACAGACACGCACCTCACTAGACTCTGAGGGCACACACTGCTTCACCGTAGCCAAGGCGATTGTGCGTTGGTCGACATCCCGCACTGCAGTGATGGTTGGAAGGTCACTCGAAAGCCACAAGCGGTCACACACAACACAGGCCACACACAATCGGTTCCCCACAAAGTCCCTCTGAAAACTGGCCATTGCTCCGGTGAAACGTTCCAAGTTTGCGAGATCGGGGCCACATGGACGGTTTGCATTTCTTTCCGCCTCGCGGTCCTGGCCGGCAGCTCGCTTACGGGACCGCCAAAACGGGAGAGCGGAAGGAAAGGGAAGAATATACGCAAGCGCTTGGAACGCCGACAAAGAGAGGGCGGGGCAAACGTAGACATGGCCGACGCGGGTCAAATCATAGTGCGTGTGTTGTCAACTTAATATCTGATACGGGTTGTATTTGGACCTAAAATATTAAAGTTATTTTTGTAAGTTGGCGGAGTGCTCAGAGCCTGCTTCACCTCCGCCGCGGGTCGGCCCGGCATTGCACTCTCTTCGAGATCGGCCCGCGTATGGACAGAAATTCTCGATCGACACGGCTCGATAGACGCACGCAGTTTTTTCCAGAACCTAGCCATACACAGCTCCGCTGTAAAAGAAAATGCGCCGTTTCACTCGGCACTCTTAATCGGGGACCACGCTGAAATACAACTTGAAAAATATAATCCCCCCCCCCCCCCCCCACCAAGTCCTTCTGGACTGCATAAATACTACATAAACGTGAAGACCGTAACATCTCCGCCTCCCTCCCCTCCCCCTCTCCCCCCCCCGCCCCTCTTCTTCCGTGGGGATTACTTAAACAATACTTTTTAAAATACTTTGAATTTGGGTTTAGCTTTTGCCTTGCGCTTGGCGCAAAGAAAAATTTTGTTACTTTTGCCCCAGAAGACCTACTTACTACAAGTAAACAAAACCCACCGGCTTTAACCTGCCCGCTTCTCGGTGAGCAGTACTTCGAGGTCTCCGACTGTGCCTTCGTTAAGAAGTTTGATAATATATATATACATGACAATCCGAAAGTTTCTGTTGTGTGGTTCCGTATCCCACACGACTAAAGAAAGCATCCCGACCAGCCGACCAAGCTTGTTTACTCGCTGCCCACACCACCTGTCGTTGCTGAAAAGGCATGTAGGAACTTCAAGCATGCACTCGAGAGCTGCTGCTCCCGTATAAAGCTGAGCAGAGGGCGCTCGAAAACTGGCGCACCATTTCGCCTAATTAGTCGCAAGTTCTTGCTTTAGGGGTCGTTTCATGCTCTTGGCTCGAAACTCTTCGTTGGCGTCCTCGCGTACACAACCGCTGCAAATGACGCCAGCATTGTAGAAAAAAAGAGTGAAAAAAGAAAGGCGGGTTCACCGCCTGGAGCATAGCAACTTCGTCGTCTCGTCTGTTTGTTTTTGTTGCCGAGAGCCACGTACGTTTAACGAACCTCGCGAGAGCCCCTTCTGGGGCATTGGTCGTTGAGCCGTGAAGGCTTGCTCAAACAGGTGCAAGTAATATTAAATGAGGCACGCTGTCGATGTTTTACGTGTTGGGGAAAAATATGCGTGCCTATATACGTAGGAGGGACGACCCTCGTAGAACTAAACAATAAAAGGAACTCTATTTGGGTCTTTTGCAAGCCCTTACTACCAAGCCATGGCTGACAGGAATACCTGTGCATTGGATTTCTTTTTTGTACCTCTGCCGCCTGATTGCTGCACTGTAAGAAGTGTAAATAAAACGTTGAGATGTACATAAGCAAGGACCCGCAAATTACAAAGAAAACGCAATGCGGACTTTCCGGAGCTTCGAGTTGACGATCAATTTGCCTTTGTCTTTGGCCAGCGACTAGCTAACCTACTGGTTATCCCAATCGGCAGAGTGACTGTCTCCGAAAAGCATAGGTGCCCAGCTCGACCTCAATAACCAGAACGAGTTTTTCCCCATCTTGTAAGCTTTCTTCTTTTTCTGGAATCCATATAAGCTTCCTGCGTAACGTTGCCGTACTTCTTGGCAGATAACACCTTTCCATTTTGTCGAATTGACTGCGCGGACACCGCAGTAGTCGTTTGTATATAGCATTTCTTTTTTCCTTTCTGCAGTTTCTTCTTCCATGTTTCGCATAACTTCTGCTTGATTGTCTATTGGCTATTCTTTGCCTTCTATCTCATCATTAGCATCGTCATCTGCCTATTTATGTCCACCGCAGGACGAAGTATTCACCCATTTATCTGCATAGCTGACCAGCTGACCAATTGCTGACCAGCTGAGCACATCTGGTTCCCACCCATTTCCTAATTTCGTCGCACCGCCTATTTCCCGTCCGTCCCCGACTACGCTTCCTTTCTCTTGGCACTCATTCTACAACTCTAATAAACCGCCGATTATTCGCCCTATACGCGGCCCAACTCCGTTTCCTTCCTCTTAATGTCAACTATAGGATATCGGCTAACCCCGTTTGCTCTTCTCTTCATATGTCATAGCCTTCCGTGAGGCAGCAGGTCGGTGTAAAACGATGCTATACCGTCGCACTTTGCTCATTCCGCGATCTTATTCTGATTTCCCGATTGGCGCTGTGCGCGGCTCCCGATTGGATGCATAGTGGCTTCAGCAGCGGGTGCGATACCAATCGCTTTATCGAGCCGTACGGCTAGATTTTACGCCGCGTTGCTGCGTCACTGGAGGGTCGCACCGCGAGCCGCACCTTCGCAGTGCCGCGCGCCTAATCAAGTAAATTCAACAAATAATTTGAGGCTAATTATTTTGTGTTCGGTATTCCGATTACAATGAAATTTGCAGGCGCAAGACGGAATCAGCTGGCGCACGACAGGGGTAACTGGAGATCGCTGGGAGAGGCCTTCGTCCTGTTGCGGGCATAAAAGATAGGCTGCTGCTGCTATTGATGATGATGATGATGATTGTTATTTCTGTTTGTACGGCGGTTTTGAAATGTCTAAACATGGAAGTTGACTATGAAGACGCTTTCCTTCAAATTTCCAATGTAAAGATATGCCGTAAAGTTTGTAACGAAGACGTTCACCAATGTAATTAGTTTCACTATTGAATTAATTCGTTCGATCTTACTTGCAAGTGATGCACGTCGCACATAATTAATCTGCAGTCGCATGCTTACAGCAACCTTTCCGGGCATCTGAGAAAAAATGTTTGAAGTAATAAAGAAAAACACGTGTGCGAATCGCGGCGGAAGTTATCGAGCAAAATGTGTAGAATGCGGAAACGCGTTCGGAATCACGTCTGGCCGCTCAAGTCGGGGCTTTAACGAGATCGCTCGAAACGGTGTGGTTAAAATGAAATAATAATCATAATAATACGTCGACGAGGAGCGTTTTAAGGCTGCAGCCAATGTTTGTACCCTCGAAGCGCGCCGCACGCTTCTCGCTCTCGCCGCTTGTTTGCCGTCGACGCGTGCTCACTCGGGCACGCTCGCGGCCATCGCGGAGCGAGCCCTTGTAGCGCGCGCGCGCGTCCGCGTTTGCTGCGACGTCGCTTCTCGCCGAGTAACGGCCGTCCGTCCGAACGAAGGCACACACAACGCGGCGCCTGGGCTGGGAATCACGGTCGAGATGGCCGACTCCGTTGGTTGCTGTATGCGAGGTGCATGCGTCGTTGTGTACAAGTCGCGGATTGCGACGGACGGTTTGAGTATGGGCTGTGCCGTGTACTGGAAGATTGTGCAATGCAACGATGCTGCCGGTGCGCTCGGGGTGAATAGCGTTGACGGGGAGACAGAAAGGGACCGATGGAAAGCGAGGGGCGCGTTTGAGAAATAGGAGGCAGTGGCGACACGGATGCCTCTAGAGTCCCGTTGCGTGACCCGTCTTATATGCGGGACCCTCGCTCGGGGTGGTTGTGCAATACAGAAAAATGTTTGCACAACAGCTTGAACACAATACAAAGTAGCGTTCAAATGCAAAAAGAGAAAAGAAATAGTGTAGTCGCTACATTGCGTGCGTGCGCGCACGTCTGTGTGTGCGTGCGTGAGTGAGTGAGTGAGTGAGTGAGTGAGTGAGTGAGTGAGTGAGTGAGTGAGTGAGTGAGAGTGCGTGAGTGCGTGAGTGAGTGAGTGAGTGAGTGAGAGTGAGTGAGTGAGTGAGTGAGTGAGTGAGTGAGTGAGTGAGTGAGTGAGTGAGTGAGTGAGTGAGTGAGTGAGTGAGTGAGTGAGTGAGTTGCCGGATATAAGGAGAGAGAGATGCAAATGAGAGAAAGGCGGGGAGGTTAACCAGACTTGAAACCTCCGGTTTGCTACCCTGCACTAGGGGAAGGGAAAGGGGAAGTAAAGCAACGATTGCGAGAAGAGCTGCTTCTGCGATAGATCGTGTTTATTTTTATCATTCATCTTTTCTCCCTGTTCTTTTTCTTCGTGGACAACAAAAATAAACACCACATGATTACCCAATAGCGATTGTTGCGAAGCTCCACAAAGCATCCGCGCGGCATGATTTAGCGATGAAGCAACAAGGCGCGCTGTAAGAAAGGTCATGCCCATGCTTCGTTTGAACACAGTTCCTCGCCAATAAACGAACACCCCGTAATCTGGGCTTCTCCTTTCCCAACCGCTTGTTTTCATCGTTAACGTATTGTCTGACCCACTGCTGTTAACTTTGATCTTGATTCAGGGCACCGTAGCGGTAATCGTCCATGCTGCTTGAACTTCCGACTTGGCAGCGGCAAGAATGAACAGCATCTTTGACAGCGAGGTGGTCACGGTCGAATCTCGGCAGCTTGAAGCGACGTCCGAAACTAACGTTATGCCGACGTGTTCTCGCAAGTGGGTCTTCCGGTACCTGTTTGTTCCGTTTGATTCCCTTTGATAATCAAGGGCGAAACCAGAAAAGAAACTAAGGACCACCGAAGGAGCGATGGAACGAAGAGTGGTAGGCGTAACGTTAAGGAGACACGAAGATGGTAGTATAGATTAGAGCGCGAATGGGTGGAACTGATTGTTTACTTCAAATTAGAGGAAGAAATGGAAGTGAACAGGCAAAGTAATGCGTATCCGGATAACCGGTGGTTTATTGGAGTAAAAGAATGGGTGCCAAAGGGGAGGAAAACCAAGTCGAGTACGGCAGAAGATCAGGGGGTGCGGCGATATAGCCGGTTTCCAAATCTAGCCCCCAATTACCGCTATCACGATGCAACAGAAAGCAATCTCGAAGGCTATTCTTTTGCGAACTGCATGCGCCAGATGCGATTGCAGGGGCCGGAATCGAATCATAGCCACCTTGCTTCGGATGTTGCGTGTTAGAAAAGTTGAAGATAGTTTGGAGGCGCCTTTGTCCTGTAGTAGTGGGTTTGAAATACGTTGTTGTTGATGATGATGATGATGGAGAAAAAAATAGGATCTAGGGGAAGACGACGACGACGCAGTTATCATGTCTGAGTCTACCATGCTGGTAACCGTGTCGGGTATACTTCGACCGGGACTACTTCGCTGCATTTACCGCGCAAAGCGATACGTACTCGTTGCCAGCCACCGTAGTTTGCGTGCCAACAGTACGCTGTAGATACATTCCCTGGGGCCGTATAAGGGAAAACTTTTCCATTCTGATTTTATTTAAATCGCCTGACGTCAAATATACATAAACGCAGGCGCAAGCACCAGGCGGTGACCCGCAGTGTTGTTTGAATTGCCCAATCAAACACTCTCCTCGTTTGTAAGAGGTCACGCTTGCTCGATTTGAAAACAAGATATTTATTTGGTGCGCGTGCACTTTCGGAAGTATAATTCACGAGGTGCTAAACTTTCCTATTCTTTTCACCCATTCAATATCACGGCATCTGGGGGGTAGTCTGTAAGTGTCCACCTAGTGGACATGTTCATTTCCTCTGTTGCTGAAGTCCTGATTGGCTGGGGCCACCGGTCTGCTCGAAATGCGGGCGAATAGAGTGGACCTAAAGAGCAATACCTACCATGAGAGTGTTTTTTTTTTCTTTTTGTCTAATGGGCTGACGAGAGGCGAGGAGAGCGCCGACGTGGCGAGGGTTTGGGTGGGTCCTATAGCCAGCACAGTAAATGTAGGTCTCTGGATAAGGGGTGGTGATGGCTTCTTTGATTGCTCCTCTTCCGCTTGCTTAGCTTCAGGTGGCTGGTCTGGAACCGCGGCTGCGTTCAGTGGTTAAAAATGCCGCTAAAACAGATCCTCGGCGAAGAAGAGTTGGCTGAGCAACGTCGAATACGTGCTGAAAGGGCTTGACAACGTCATACTGCCACACATTTTTTTTTAATTATACACAGAGAAATTAATCCTCCTCGGCAGCTCCGAGTAGCCAGTGCCAGAACGATATGCTAGCAGCCATCTGTTATTCTTTTCGGGACTAGGCAGTCTCCAGCTATTATGATAAAAAGATTTAGTGCCCTTCCACTCTGTGAACAAGGATAACCAACGAAACTGTATTGAGATGAATATATTTACAGCTGTATTAGTTTATATGGTTATTGCTATATTGATTGAATAAAGACACATACACGTAACTTCGTGGTTGTTATCGTCTTTATTTTGTCTCAGTCGTTACCACAGTGACCATAGCTTTGCGGTCGCTGTGCTACACCGCGATCGGTGGTACTGGTATGCTGCACACGTCCTTGCCAAAGGTTAAATTTATACACGACCGGTAACGCGTGGTTGGCACATTGACGTCCGTGTAGCCCTCAATTCCGAACCGTTCCAACAGGAAGGATACAACCCACTCGCCATCGTCGCGGAAAGCGCTGGGAAAGGGCGCTTGCCCAAGTCCACGTGCCCTTTCCCAGCCCTTCCCTGCGACGAGCAAGCGAGCGAGATAACAACCGACAGTTCGTCCCCTCCCCCTTATTCTTGTCGCTCCCTTTCCACTTACCTGCCCGAAAAAAGAAGACATTCAGAGCAACAGCCGTGACTGATTTTTTTAAACATCTCGGACCCATTTTTTTCTAGATCCTAGCCATAGACAGCTTCGCTGTAAGAAGAAAATCTGAGTTGATCGACATATTAGTGCATTGTAGAGCGCAGCTCTTGGGTGCCCGTTCTTGCGGAGCGTCGGCGTCCGCGTACCTCGTAACCGAGCGAACAAGCACAGCAAAGGATGGAGGAGCGAACGCGCAGCGCAGCGAGGGATGAAAGACGGCGATAGCTTAGAGAGCGCGAGGAGGAATGCGGAGGAGAGGATGGCGAAAGTGTGAGAAGGAAAGCGTAGTGCCGCGCAAGACAGGCTCTGCGGCGATGATGGCTACGGGATGGCGCCAGAGTAGCACGCGTCATTTGTTCACCAATGACGCCACCGATGCCGCCACTCATACCATGGGCACTATAACGTAAAACTATTCCAATATGTTTTTATTCCAATCTCTTGACGTCAAATTTGCGTAACCGCCGACGCAAGCATCGGGCGGTGACCCGCAGATTTGCCTGAACAGACCAACTAAACGCTCTCCTCGTTCATACGTGGGCACTTTTGTTTGCTTTAAAAACGAATAACATTGCCTATAGTGAGCGGCTTGTCTTATCTAATTGGTTTACAAAAGTCGAGGAACACACTCAAGTGGAGAGGGATTCGATAGGGCCGAGCCAGTGCACTGAAAATCGATAACCGGATGAAGAGGGGGGGTGCCGGCGTCTGCGATTGGTCCGCTTTCCATTACTTAGCTTGAGGTGGCTGGTCGAAAATGACGGCGGCATGCAACGGAAGGTTAAGAATGCCGCTAAAACGGATCCTCGGCAGAGAAAAGTTGGCAGAGCGAGGTCGTAAACATGCCGAAAGTGCTCGAAAACGTTGCACGGCCACGCAAAATGTTTTATTGTACGCAAATAAACCCATGCTCTCCGGGTAGCCAGTGCCTGACTGATCGGCGGAAACCTTCTTTTATTCCTTTCGGAACGGGGCAGCCTGCGGCTATTCAGAAAGAAATTCAGTTTTGTTCGGCATACTTATGCATCTTTAATGCGTGCACGTCACTTTGACGCGGTGAGTTTTCGTGGCTTTCGTGACGTTGCGTGACAGACAGGCGAGGTTGGGGTGGTGGTGGCAACAACTCTACTGAAAATCCGGCAAATTTGTGGCGTGTGCCCAGGCCACCTCCGAGGAAGTCCGGAGATCCTGTCTCCTCGCCGCCTCACGGGCTTGCTGTATGGCCCATAGTAAATCTTGGAGTTTGGGGCGCCACGAAAATATTTTGATTAATTGTGGCAGGCAGTAGCGGGAGAATTTGAATTGAAACAGATTGGAATAGCGTAAGGTAATAGCGTCTCTGATGTTGCCGCAGAAATGGCTGCAAATGGAATATCGCTGTCTCCGACGGCGTACCGCATGTAATCAGGATATCTCAAAGCAGCTTCCGTGCGTACTATCGATGTCAAATGAAAAGCGAGCAGCAGAGAGCGTAACTGAAGGAATAGTGCACGCCGTCCAGTCAACACCATTTACAGGTGCCCACATGACGTCTGATCGCACTCCGCCATGACGCTCCCCCTGTACCGCGGTGTTTTAATTTCTCTTCTGGAATTCTCTTTTAATTGAAATTGAAAAAAGATGACGTTGTAGTAATGATGGCAGCACAAACGGTACCCCGCGCGCTGCTGTTCGCGTTTGATTTGACGACGATCGCACATACGGTTTCGCTATACTGTGGTATTTTAGCGTATGTTTTCCTTCGATTTTTCTTCTCTCGCTTTCGCGTAACAGAGATCCCGAACAGAAACGAGAAGGTGGAGCATCATCGCGCAGTGTGGTCAAACCATATGTGCGCGCCTGTCAATGGTGTTGACAGGACGGCTCACGCTACACCTTCGGATATTCGCTCCTCTGTTCCCGTCTCATTTGACGCCTACTGCACATCATTCATAGTGAGAAATGTCTTCTTTTACAGCGAAGCTGTTAGCCTCTAGTTGGTCGAGAAACTTTGAGTGGTCGTCCGCAGTGGTCGTCTGCTTCCGCATATGAGCTTCACGTTTGGCTCGTTCATGACTGTTGGGCTGTTACGTGGAATTGCCATACGCGCGTCATTCCGGGCAATGTAGGGGCGGCCGTGACAGGTTTGTTTTTGCTTGCGTTCCTTCGCTCGGAACGGGACGTGCACTGTCGGCGTTCGTTCCGGCGGCGATACACAACGCCGAGCCAGTGACAAGTCAGCGCTCGCGCGCGCTAGCGCGCGAGACGTGACACGACGATCGGCTCAACCCTTTACTCTCCTTCACGCTCCTTTTCTTCTCCGCCGCGTGTTCCTGGGCGCGCCGGACGACTGAGTAGTCGCTCTGCACAGACACGCGGGAACCGCTTGAGTACCGGTGTTGTTTCGCAGTTCTCTGTGTGCGTGTGTGTATGTTAGCAACTGTACGCTGTTGAGGGTTCGTTTTTCAAGGCATGTAGAGGAGCCGTGCGCAGCGTGTCGGATAATTATGGTGAGCCTGATGCTGATCCTTGCGATGCGAAACGTGGCTTGTGATAGTTGATATGTCGTAGATAGGCCTGATTAACGCAACCGAGGCCCTCGCAACTGCTCGAAAAAGAGTTTTCTGGACGTGGTAGCCTCTCTAGAGGGCCTAATTCTCTTCCAACGGGAACGATGTGACCGGAAATGGGGTAACGGAACAGTTGTTCGGTGCAACTTCTGAGTTCATTGTGCACGCCCAGACCGCATCGAAGGTCGGGCTGTCAGCGGTTTCCGCGTTTCAGAGATTTCTTTAAAACGCTGTGTACATAAGAACAAACGCGGGATGGCGCTTGTGCTGCTTTGATTGAAGCCTTTGTCATCGCTTTGTTTTATTCTCGCGTGTATGTCTTGGTTGTGTAAAATTACAAAACCTTATATCTCCGTGGCCATGTCTAAAGAAACCACCAGAGGGAGAGGAGAGGAGGTTGGGTCGTGAGTGGGGACGCAGTGTAACTGTAAGTTACCGACAGCGCCAGGTAATGTAAGGTTGAGGATAACTTGGGGAAAGAACAGTTGGTGCTTGCTGTGTGAGTAACACTCGTGCATATGAGCTTTCTGTTTTTTTTTTTCTGTATTCCTTTATCTTAAAATGATCTTGTTAGCTTTGTGTGTTGTAGTAGCTGCAAGAGTAGTCTATATTGACTTGGCGCTGGCTATGAGTAAGTGGCCCTCGTTAGTATTTACCTCTGTTGCACCGTCGTACGAATACTCGAAATCTCGAAGAGCAGTGAAAGCTCACAGTGAATGAAGACGACTTCGCTGAATAAATAGAGAAATGGTGCGAGCATTTTGGTGGTAACACTGTGTGCCAATCGCGTCGTTGCAGGAATATCCCAACGCAAACCAGAGTGCTGGGCAGCTTTTCACTGACTGCAACCAAGTGAGCAATCTTTCACCTGAATTTAGGGAGCATGTGAGTGGAACATAACAATACTACTACTCCTCGTGTGACTACAGCGGACGGTATGTAAATAAGCGCGTCGGGAATACAGCATCTTGCTCTTTTATTTTTATTTCTTTCTTACTCAGGGTGTCTCTATAGCAATCCTTGCAAATTTTCCTTGCTGCGGCGTCCTCGCCTCGACAATCAAGGACCCATGTGTTCCTACAATTGACTTTGCAGGCGCGAGATTTATGAATGCCAAGCTCAAGTGGCCCGATAATGCGCCATCGTAGTGTCGTAGCTCAACACTCGCGATTTATTAGCCGCTCGCTTCTTTGGCGCGTTCCTTACGTTGTTTGGCGATATTCTTTTAGGGGCCTCAACAACGCTGCTCCATTCTTTATGGGCACCTGTTCTCGTCTATACACGGCGTGCTCGGTGGGCCTTGCGGCAAAGCGTTCCCGTAAAACACTGGATTTCGCTGTGTATGGCATGGCTTACAGCACTGGCATGGCATGACAGCTTTCCGCTTAGGATAACACCTCGGGAGGATTACTCTGCTGTGCAGTGATTACTAACGATCGGCGGGCAACCGACACGTACGCGCAGTCGAGTCCACCTTTCGCACGAAAGCAGGGGGACAAAGACGGTGCATGCAATCGTATACCCGGCATTCACGCTGACCGACGCTGCGATAATCTCTCACGTATACAGCTGCCCGGGGAGGATTTCCAGCGTGCCGCGCATTAAACTACTGCGCAGCTCGGCTTGCAGCTTGTGGTATGCCAGCGATAACTACTCGAGCATCCATCGACCTAAAAGAAAAGAAATGCCCCGCTGAAGAGCCTGCGCGTGGCGTTTCAGAATTAGCTTTGGTATAGCGTGCTCAAGTGGCATGCGTGCGCTGCGCACAGCAGCTGGTCTAAAGTGCGGTCGTCCGCAGACAGTTCGCCTGACCTCGTGTGCACGCCATAATAATCAAGCAACCTCTTGATGAACTGGCAGCACGTTTGAATAAGGCGACTCGCCTTCCTCGTCACACGCTCGCAGGCTGCGACAAAATTAAAACTTCTCCTATATATATATGCGTGCTAATATTGAATAATAGCTATGAATAAAAGTACTAACTATATATCTATCTATCTGATATTCGAACCTTTCGAATCTGGATCGGATAGTTTTCGGTGTTATCGATTCATTTTTTATCACACACACGCACACACACGCGCACACACACGCGCACACACACACGCGCGCACGCACCTCTGTTGTGAACGGCATAAGCCGGTATAACGTAACGGTATAACGTAAATAGGCCTAATTTTCTACCAAGCAGACTCTAAACAATATTTATAGACGGTGTCCCCGCTAACTTCAGGCAGAGTTTAAAAATATGCGAATGCCACGTAGCTGAACAGAACCGAGGTAATGTTGTTTGCCGTCGCTCGGGAACCCTCAGTTTGTTTTGATACCGCCTAATTAGATAATTAGTCTTAATAAATTATTCAACTTCTCAAATATTATATATAAATGAAAAATGTCAATGAGAAAATTCTAGAGCGACATGAAAAATACCCGATACAGCTTTCTGTTGCTCAACACATGCTACACGAAAGTGTTTTTCTGAGCGTGAAAGAAGCCCCCGAATGCGTGCAAAGTGCCTCGAGCGGCCAGTCGCGCCTTAATTTTGCGTGCATTTGCGGGCTTCTTTCACTCTGGGAAAAACAGTTTTATGTAGCACTACAATTTTGTCATTGACACTTTTCATCTAACTGTAATATTTGAGAAGTTGATTAATTAATTAGGACTAATGATCTAATTAGGCGGAATGAAAAAAAAATTGAGTGTCTCCAAGCGACGGCAAATAACATTAGCTGGGTTCTGTCCAGCTACGTGTCATTCGCATATATTTAAACTCTGGCTAAAGCTAGCTGAGACACCCTGTACATCTCGCTTTACTTAGAAACTAGAAAAAAGAAAAAGAGATTCGGTATTTGAACCGACGCTCTAGTCGACATCTCTACCGCTCTTGCTTAGCTCCGGCAGGCCTCCCATACCGCCCCCCCCCCTCCCTCCCCGCGCTCTCTTCCTCAAAGCGCTTTATTAGGTGACAGCCGCAGCAAAAAAAAACGATGACACGGAAATAGAAAGTCACTGGATGCTTCTATCCGCATCCTACAGGACCGCGTTTCGATCCAAATATTTCCGAAGTTACCCGACGGGAGCGTCTTCACGTGCGTATCAGCCTATAACTTGGCAATTAGCCACTATTCAAAGCTTGGTTGAGAATCTGGTTTTATCAAAAGGCTCGAGCGTGTGTATGTCCGCTTCTATGATGTTTTTTTGTTTTTTTCCATCAACGACGGAGAAATGAAAATGAACGGCCTCTCAGAACCGGGTGGGTAGCGCGAGATGTACGTAGATTTCTAGCTGCGAAATTAATTCGCAATAAGATTGTGTTATGTTTTGAATAGCAGCTTTGGGCCAACTAAGTTAATACCCAAGTAAATGGCGTCATATCTGAACTGCAGACTATTGGAGGACTGTTACTACTAAGCACTAGCAAGAAAGTAAAGGCTCCAAATAAAGTTAGTTCTGGTTACCCGAAACATGCGCCTTCGTACAGGGTTACCTGTGGTCAGCACCGATGCAGTAGAAAGGCATGTACGTGCACCGGCAATCGCTTTCTGCCGAATAAACGCTAATGAGCAGCAAGTGACATCCTCAAACTAATTAGTTAAAGAAACTTGCTGCGTCTTTCGTCCGTTCACACTCGTTGTAAATGGCGTTACCAAACTAATGCATTCGTTTTTGCAGCTAGTGCGTTTAAATGCTCGGAAAACAGTTTGTTTTATGTTGCCTATCATTGTACAAAAGCAGAGAACACGTCGGCACATAAATGCGTGTTTTTGTTTTTGTGTAGGTAGAATACAAACATCCACTAACAACCAGCTCACAGCGGCATGAATCAGCGCCTTATGCGTCGGTACTCTTTCCATGTGTGGGCCAGTGACGAGCCAGGGATCGAATTAGGTGCAGTAAGTCAGGAGCGCCTGAAAGGCTTTCTCGGCATTTTCAACCTGTACGTAACCGACTTGATTTAGTTCCATCTTAAGATTTAATTCATATACCAGTACTGGCTCAGATAGACCACGAAGTCCCTATACTTTTTATGCATGCCTTATGCTTTTCTATGCAAAAAGCCATTTTATGCATTAAAGCTTGAAAATTACTGGAACGTTAACGAATTTCGTCTTAAATTTTGGGAACGGATATTTTGATACTGGTGTCATCCTTATAATTATTTCCAAGTGGATGTCACTTTTGAAGGTCTGGGCTACAATTAGTCAATTGCAATATGTGCCGTAAAGTAATTAGTTTAAGAGGTAACTAGCTAAGTTTTGTTAATGAGTGACCTATGTACTTTAATTTATCCTACAAATAATCTCCACCTCTGAGAGAGAGTAATCCCGCTCAGGAAGTAGAAATGTGCCACATTCTATGGGGGATATAAAGAAACTCTGCTAACCAAAAAAAAAAAAAAAAAAAAGAAGTGTCTCATATCTATGGTTCTGCAACCAAGCATACTTGATTACATTTTCGTAAAGAACTGATGAGAAAAGGTGAGAAAAAGAAACAAGCAATCATACGTGTTGCTTTTTGTATGCGCGGATGGATCAGGCGAGGAAAACAGATGAGACTAAGGCGCCTTCATCAGACGGAGACGGTACCGGTACATGAGTACACGGCTTCAGCGAGGAGTCCGGTGCAAAGTTGGTCATACCAAGGATCCTCATGTTGCCCCCTTTTTCATTTTGTACTACTTACACTCGGACGACATTAAAAACTTTGAGAGGACTAATTAAGGGGACAAATCTTCTAACATACGTTTGTAAACACATCTAAGTACGAAATAGTTGAGGCATCAGTTCGCTTTGATAAGCGGTGAAGGGCCTTAAATTTTTCCGCTATTTATTTTGATTCCAGTAAATGATGTCCTTAAGAGCGCGAATCACGCGACTATCACAGCTGTCCGCGACAAGTACTTCTATACTTCAGCTAGATGCCTACATACTAAATCAGTTAGTGCAGGTGTGCTTCCGTACCTTGCACTGGAGATGGATAACAGTTGTTTGAGAATGGATCGATGAAAGCTTGTGCTGGAACACTCGAATGAATCGGTGTGTGAATGACTGTGTACAACTGTTTTTTTCTGCACACTTCCTTCTGAAAATTGAAACTTGTCATAGTATACATGTTTCGTAACCTTATCGCTTGTGTGACACGCGGTAAGAAAAAGGAGTGTCTGAAGAAATTTATTTGATTGATTGATTGATTGATTGATTGATTGATTGATTGATTGATTGATTGATTGATTGATTGATTGATTGATTGATTTCAAGGAGCATGTGTGTTGGCAGAAAGAGAGAGAGAGGGGGAGAGAGGGGAAATCTCCCAACCGGATCCAGTGCCACGTGTGTGCATCATATTGTATTTGTCATGAGCCCAACGCCGCTGTAACTTCCCTCGCTTTCGGAAACAACTGCCAAATGCAACGAACTGCGTGCTCTGAGAATCCTCATGGTGTCGTTTTTGACAACGCTAAAGCGTTGTGCGGGAGCATGTTTCATTCATTCATTTGATCAATGTAATCGTCAGGGCTTTTAAGTAGGTCGTCAGTGCTTTTAAGTGGACGAATTGCACGACATGCTTTCTTCAAAGGCGACTACTTAGGTGCTTTAACTGTGCGCTTTGCATATTCCCTCCTTGTGAAATGTATATATCCCGTGCGGTCTGCAACGACATCAGTGTCGTTATTGGGCCGAAACTTAACCCTTTCTGCGTTTGCGTCTCCCCTAGCTCCGTGCTCACCTTTGCTTGTTTCCCGAAGTGTTTGTCCCGCACCCCGTCACCTCGCTGTGTTGCCCACAATCTGCTGACCCTACTAGCTGTTAATGAAACAGGGGTTGCTGGCCATTCACGCTACCGATGCCTGACCCTGGCCGTGTGTGTCTCTCTCTTTCTCCCATGCCCCTTCCTCCTCGCCCTTCTTCGTCTTCGACGAGCAGGCGCAGCAGCACTCGACCGAGAGCGACGGCGCGGGTATAGCCCTCGTGGGCGTGCACACGGACGCCGGGGTCGGCGGCGGGGGCGACGGCGACTTGCGGCGCTTCCTCAAGGGCGCCTCGGGCTCGCTGTCCGGCAGCGGTGCGCCGGGGGGAGCCTCGGGAGGCGGGGGTTTCGGCCCTGGGGGCCGCTTCCACAAGCCTTCGGTGGGCTACCGGCTGGGCCGGCGCAAGGCGCTCTTCGAGAAGCGCAAGCGCATCAGCGACTACGCCCTGGTCATGGCCCTCTTCGGAATCATAATGATGGTCGTCGAGAACGAGCTGTCCGCTGCGCACGTCTACGAAAAGGTCAGTGCCCTTCACATCGGCCTTCCTTTATTTTTTTATTTTTGCCTGCGCGAGTGTCGTCCGACGGAACCATGCGTACGCGTGGGTGAAGCGAAACTAGGCAAGCTGGCATGCATTCGTTTTCAGAACTTAGCGCCGACAGCCAAGAGACGTAGAGCCGGTGTGTGTCTGCCTTTAGGAGTCCCTTGTGTGGACCGGCCGCTCGGTTCTGAGGAGGCTTGTGGATGCATGTCTGAGCAGCCGACAGCGCCCGGTCTCCCTGTACAACGTGTTCATACTTAACGCCTGCGTGCCATGCGGCCTTCTGTGAGGGGGATCACTTATGGTACGATAACATAAGAAGTAGGGAGGGGTTTATCTGTCAAAAACTACTTACCAGACACTGGAACGCACCCTTCTAACAGAGCTTACAGGTATTTATTAGTTATATATGAACGCGGTGTTTCACGTTCTTTTGAACAAAACTGTGTATGTCATCGCATTCTGTGGCTCTAACTGGTATCGTCGTATGAAACCTTTGTTTCTGCACACGAGTTTCTCCTTTACATTTACGTTTACGGAAACTTCCTTGTAGCGTTCCGTGGCCTGCACGCGTGGAAAGAAAGCAGTGTGCCTCGTGCGCAAAGCCAACGTCATAAAGGTGACGCTACCTTATCAGTCCTGTAGGAGCTTTCTAACCACAATATAGCCGGTAGGGTTACTTTTATGCTTTCAGTGGTACCACATGGTGTAGACGGACCTCGGTCTTACATTAGTCAGCGAGGAGGTACGAGAAGTCGACTTTCGGTTTACTGCTATCGTGACAGTCCTCTCGAAAAGAAATTGATGAGTTGCAGAGCATGCATGCGGCAGAGGCCCCGGGCTGCCTGGCCCCTATTAGCTCACACGAATAAATTTCGAGCGAAGGACAAGTGGTTCAAGAGTCTTGCAATCCTGATATGCATAGGGGACTATAAAACACTGACCTGAGGCGTTCCTGAAACAAACTTACGTTGCCTATCTGTTATGCTACTTAAGGTGAAAGATATGCAAATTCAAGCAAACAAGCATAGAGAGAGAGAGAGAGAGAGAGACCGCGAACCCATACGTAAAATAGGCTTTCTTCTTCTGCTTCTTCTTCTTCTTCTTCGACTACTACTACTACTACTACTACTACTACTACTACTACTACTACTACTACTACTACTACTACTACTACTACTACTACTACTTCTTTTTGTAGCAATGGAGATGCTCTCCTTGCCTGTCAAACCCCTTGAGAGCAACGCAGCCTTGACTCTCCTCATTAGTTGAATGCTAAACAGGATGAGCTGAAAACAATGAAACATCTGTTGCAGCCACCGGAGCGCGAAGCAAGGCTAGGTCACGTCGTGTACGTGACGGCATATACGTGTATCACAGTCCCTTGTGGCAAGAAAGGTTGTTGACCAGGACATGAGTGTCTGGAACGGAACAGTCGCCGTATACTGAAGAAAGTGACACGCATAACGGCGGAAGTGTGCGCGACGCCATAATAACAACGGACAGGTTCAACAGCCTCCTCTCTGAAACCTTTCGCAGGACTGGGCTCACTGTCGCTACCGTATTTTTTTTTTCTATTTCCCCACTAGGGACAGACCGCTTCCGTCGCATACATCCTAATACCCGCTAACCGCTTGGGTCGGAACCTAACTGCGTGAGATTGGCTTACGCTCCCCTATCCGCCCTTGCTATAAGAGAATCCCTCGCGTCCGAGTCTACGTCTAGTAAGCCGCTGGCGAGACCGTGCCGGACGACGGGTCATCGAACGCGGTAACCTTGACTAAGCGTCCGTGCGAATGTGAGGGCGGTCGCCGCTCATAACCATCCGCCCATATCCCCCTGCGCGGTGGCGCCTGAACACGGCCGCGCTACGCCGCTTGCTGGCGCTCGGCGCACTGGGACGTGCTGCGACACAGGGGCACGTTTTGCCCTACGCGGAGCGCCGGCTGCTCTTCGCGACGTGTGCAACGAGGATGGCAATAAGCTCGCCTGAGGCGCTGAAGCGCGGCCGCCTTGCAAACCGCGGCTGGAGATGGAAACATGATGGAAACGCGACGGGAGAGAGAGAAAGACACGAGGGAGGAGGATGTTAAGTAGCGCGGCGACTGTAATCTGTCTCACTAAAAACGCACATCGTTTAGTGGTTACTGTACCACGCCGGCGGAGGCTCAACAACTGCCGTGCAGTGCTAGCCCGATCCAGGGCGCTGTCGCTACCCAATAAGGAGCTTGGAATTCACGGTGACGCGCAAGTTCGTGATACGCCAGTGCCTTTGGCATGGCGGAGTGCGTCAGTCTGTGAAGTGCGCACGCAGGCATCCGGCCGGTTATAAACTCTTCTCGCAAGAACGTCACTGGGAGCGCTGCTCGTGACTGGCTGGTGCCAACACTGAAGCTTCCACAAGGCGGCGCGGTGTATTCCGTGTGTCCCAGATAACGTTAGCCGAGCTGTTGAACGAAAAAAAAAAAAAAAGTTTAGAAAGACACGGTGTAAGGTACAATTATAAGACCTACGGTGTTTGGTCGTAAGAGCTGCGACGACAGAACATTTTAGGTTGTGTAATTGTAATCTTGCACTGTGCTTTATCTTTTTAATGTGTTTTCCCTTGAACAGCTTGGCTAACGCTAGCTCGGACACCCTGTATTACAACAAGCGGCAGCTCGAAGCCTGAACACTTTTGTGCGCATTGTGCCTACTATTTCAGGGCATCCTGTAGATTGCTCATTGGGTCAACCGCGTTTTCGCTAAGTGATCGTAATTGTGCGTATTTCTCTTCTTTTCGTGTCCGTCAACAAATGCGCGTGCGCAAATAGTCAGCTCCCAAATTTTGATGCAATGTCGCTTGAATCTGTGCAAAGGCTTATATTCCCATCATTTGGATGTGCATACTCAGTAGATTAGTTAGCAATACGCACTATGTTTAAGATAAGTAGACTCTCAGGTAGGTAATAATAATAATTATTATTTTGCTTGCTTACGGGGGTATGACCCATTGATTTTTTTACGATGGACAAATTACTCGGTGCGTAGGCGCAGAAGTGCTTACCCATTTAATAACTGAGGTGATACGAGAATGTGTGTGCGTATCAATCGTCCCGATGACCACCGATCAGGACAATAGAAGTATTCGTACCTTTGTTCAAAATTCTGTCTCCCCTCTGCGTCGTGTGCTTAACAGCTTCGCTGGTCATCTAAGTTCAGAGTGGAATGGTTCATGATTTTACTTACTCATTCCTTCGTGTCGTTTCTCTATATTAATCAGACAAAAGAAGGTTGCCAACATTTCCGATATCTTCGTATAAATAAATAAATAAATAAATAAATAAATAAATAAATAAATAAATAAAAGCTATACTAGACTAACAGTAGTTTCTGAATGGCCGGAGCATAGGTTGTGTCGCTGACTCCTACGACTACTTGCCCGTTGCGCTGACGAGGAGCGTTGTAAGTTCGGCCTCTGTTTAGCTGATGCCTGTTCTAACAATCACGAATCGTCGTGGATCGGAGAGGTCTCGGCCAGCTTAAAATGCACCTGAAAGCTGAGCCGTTGAGTCTACAGGTACATCTGTCCCCGTCGAGGTTGCCCTGTTGCGCGAGTCTTGCCATTCGTATGGCAGTAAGTGCGAGTATAATATTTATATGGGCGGTAGTCACGTTGGCAGCACACAGAAATAATTTGTAGCAGCGGTGGTGCACCGAGACATAGAAACAGACTAAAGGCAGGGTAGTTAACCAGAAAAAAAATTCCGCTTTGTTACCCTGCATGAAGAAAGGAGAAGAGGGATTTCGCGAGTTAGGAAGTAAGAAAGACGAGTATAGGGAAATGGAAATCTGCGCGAGCAATTTTCAGGCGACACGCATCACTATCACTTAGTAGTCACTATCAGTCAGTCACTGTCACGTCAGTGGCGTGCACAAGTTTTACACAGAGCCCTACCGAAGTATTCTGCGTTGAGACAATCGTTCGTAGCGCGGTGACGCAAATCTTGTCTTTTCCTTTTTCTCGCGTGGCAAGGAATAGCCTATACTACTGCTTTCTGGTACAAATATCTCCTTACGTACTCATGGCGACGCAAAAAAGAAAGAAAGAGAAACAGAAAGACCAATAAAACTGGCATGATAAGGATGGTCAAAAGAAGGCTCAAGCAAACGTAATGTTCATATCCCTTCAGGTCTACCGTCTCGCCTTTATGGCGCACTTTAACTTGGTCAAGCCTTACTTCAGCAGCGCGAATTCTACAGTTCGGCGCGAGCACTTTGGTTTCCTGCTGCACCGTTTTGAGCCGAGACAGGCTCTTCGCGGGCGAGTTTTCGGGGGTGCCTCGGAGACCGCCATGCCTTGTCGGTAATGTCCTCCGAAGTGCCCTTAGCGTCGGGCTCCGTATAGCGCCCGCGGAGCTGGCGAGCCGCCGGGTCCTGCTGCTTCGACGGCGTGCGCTGCCGGCGAGGCGCTTATCGAGAAGCCACAGCTGGGGACTTCTCCCCTCCTTTTGTGCTATGGATGTCTCCTCCCGAAGGCGTCTCGAGCCTTTCCGCGACCCCTTCCTCTCTGTCCGCGCAAGGCTATCAGTCTTTCCCGTTGTTATGGAAATGGCCCCAGTGCCTGCGGTGGTGTCGCCGCCGGTTTTGTGCTGGGACAAATGCGATGCGCGTTTTACGGCGGTGAAATGTGGCGCGTATGTATAGCACTGCACTCGTGCATCCATTCAGCGCTTTGGTTCCTGGCTTATGCATGTAGACCGCGAACGTGAATAGGGGTGCAGGGACGCTTTCGTCACGCGCTGATTTATTTTTACCTTTTGATTGATTGATTGATTGATTGATTGATTGATTGATTGATTGATTGATTCATTCATTCATTCATTCATTCATTCATTCATTCATTCATTCATTCATTCATTCGTTTTTTGTATTATTATACCTGAAAGGGGGCTTCAGAGGGAGCGAAGCATTGCATAAAGAGTGGGCTTAAGTACATCGGTCATGGGTTACATGGTGAAATGTTCTTCGATGACGGACTTGAATTGGAGGTGACTTTTTATCAAGCAATGCGGGCAGGGAGGTCGTTCCGGTCTTGGGCAGTACGTGCGAAAAAAGATATATATATGTCGTTGTGTTATCGCCTAGAGGACAGATGGTGTTTCGATGGCTGGCGCGTGATATGCGATGCGCAGGTCGAATGAAATCGTTGTTTGGTGCTAAATCATAAAAGAGCTTGCGAAAATGACGGAGACGGTGCTATCGTGTACGACGAGAGGCGAGTGCGGGAAGATCAACTTGTTATTTCAGGGTGGCAACGCTAGTACGGTAGGAGTAGTTAGAATATAAATATGCAGGCATGGTTGTGGAAGCATTCTAACGTGCTAATTAACTCAGCCTGGTGAGGATCAAAAAATGGACACAGCATACTCAAGCACAGGTCGGACGAGTGTCATTTAGGCGAGTAGTCTGACAGAAGGTGGTGCAAAAGTCTAGATTACAGTGTAAGTAGCCTAGTACGCGATTCGCGTGGAATTAGTCATTTGGATTATATGCTTTCACCAGGAGAGGGCAACAGGAGAGTATAATTTATTCGTGTAGTTTAGAGAAATGAAGTTAGAAAGTTTCATACCGTCTAGCAAGGTTGGCCTAGCGACAGGCTTGGCATTCTGCTCCAGATGAAATGGCTGGGGATGAAAGAGAGGGAGCGCGAGAAAGAAAAAAAAAAGAGAACTCGCACACACTAACACATTAACGCGCCCAAAATGCAGTGACACAAATAGTGTATACAGAGACTTACTTGAGGCCCATATACCTCAGGAATACTAAAAAGGCTTTATTGGGGCGCTATTCGGAGCCCGGATATTGCCATGGTTCAAGTACGTCACGAATGAACATTATGGGGTAGAGTGCGTGATGGAGTGCGTGGTAATAATTTTTACCATATGGAGCTGTCTTTTTTTTTTTTTTTTACGTGCGCCTAAATCTAAGTGGACGAGCGTTTTTTGCAATTCGCCTCCAACGAAACGCGGCCACCACGCGCGCTCGGGATTTGAACCCGCGAAGTCGGACTGAGCCAATGAACGGCACAGCACTGAGCCGGCGCTGCCGTGTTCTTTTCATTTGCTTTAGCTATACTATCCCTTTGTTTATTGGAGATGCAAAATCTTGCTTTCTGGGGTTAAGCTTTCCTGAGGTTTAAAGTTACTGTCGCGTCTGGATCCAGACACGTTACCAAAATATACGCCTCTCATTTGGCTGTCTGATCTCTGAATGGCTTGTTTGCGATAGCCCGTTTGTTTTCCGGTACTGCAGATGGCGTCTAGTGGCTGATAAGGAAACTGCAATACCCGTATGTCGTAGTTATCTTTTCCTTTTTCTTTATTTTGCTTAAATGGCCCTCCTGGGGTCTAGGCGGTACTCCATGAAAGCTGTGTCCTCGTAATTTTGCTGCTTTCTCGCTAATCTGTAGGGTGAGTTTCACGAAGAAAACTCTCCTGACCGCAGGAAACGCAAATATATATCGCTTTAACCACGTTATCCTTAAATTTGACACCGAACTGTGCTGCAAAATAATAAGGTTTATATATCATGAAAAAAAAAATGTTTCTGCTGATGCTGGTACTTTTAAATATATGAGACACATCGTTAGACTGAGGACATTCTGCACTTATTTCATTCTTGCGTAAATACTTTGACTCCAGAGAAGTCGTAGCAGCATCGTTGCTGCCGCTTCGATGTTTCTATAGCGCGCTCGCATTTTATCCCGCATTGTCGCTCCGCTCTGCCTTCATAAATGATTTACATAGACAGTCCACAGAATGCGTACACACGTTTATTGGTTGTTTGTTGTTTGTTTGTTTGTTTGTTTGCTTGTTTGTTTGTTTGTTTGTTTGTTTCTTTGTTTCTTTGTTTTTCCTGTAGTCTTTACACCCTCTACAGGGTGACCTTGCAGTGATCGTGTTATGCTTTTTGTTCGTTATCCATCGACTCTCCTAAGGATAAGCATACAACCAGAAGCTGACGAATAAAAATAGACTGATTAAATTAGAAAGAGGAGACACTCGGAAAGCTTTGGGTATATTCAATGTGGACTAGTTACTTCAATATGTGATGTATACACCTCATTGTTATGACCAAGCATTTAAGAAACGTTAAAAGAAAAAGCACAAGTTCAGCTTGCGAAAGACTGAAAGGTTTTCAGTACCCGGAATGTACACTAAATACGTAAAAACAAGCAGATTACACTGTGTGCCAACACTTTTTTTTTACAACCTTCCCGTGAATTTTTGCACTATGACATTATTAAATAAGTATACGCTTGCTCTCAAGAACATGTTTCCAGCAACTTCGCGATTGTGCAGCGTGATGTACGTGCTACTTGTGTACACATGTTTTTGTACATCACCAACGCAAATTAACTGTCGCACGATATTTATGTATTCAAACGTCAATTGTTGAAACCACATCTTCTGTGATTTGTTTCTTACAACTAGCTAAGCGACGCTGTGCAGGTTGTTGTAACTACTATTAGCATCCACGATCTCTTGCATGCAATATTTGTTTATTGGTATCTTGTTTATTGCGTTTTCTTTGACATTTTATTGCTGCACGAACTGATCGTCTGCACTGCACTTAAGTACCCCAGTGCCTACGCAGCCCAGTATTATGGAAAGTATACACTATCCGATTAAATCAAACCCAATACAATACAATGTGATTATACGTACAGTGCACGTCGCAAGTACATGACGTACAACATACACGCTACAACACGCAACAAACGATGTGAATAGTATAGTATCTCGTTGAGACCAATGTCTCCTAGAAATGGTAAAAGCATCTTCCCTGGCGCGAGACGCATAGGCAGGGCTATTCTATGAACCAACTACGTGCCTTATCGCTGAAGGCATGAAAGTCTATTGCAGTCGTATTCAGTGCAAGCATCGGGGGGCGCTTCTTTCTCAGCGTCCTAGCAAACGATGATCAAATGAGACAAAGTGGCAGCTTTTTTTTTAACATCGTAGGTTTGCTCTGCATCCTGTTGTTTATGGAAACGTCGCTCGGTTTTCGTCTGTAGAGTATCGGGACATCTGCGTTTGCGCACTTTTGAAAGCTCGGCCAGTCTCCTCTCCCTCTCCTTTGAACTATTTTGTTCTCTTTCCCCAGAGTAAGCACAGATAACCAGAGTAAGCCTCCGTGCCCTTGCTATTTTTCATTCTATCTCACACTCTTCTTCTTTAACGGATATTTAGATGATTCTTTCTCTTTCACGCCCTCGCTGCTGTTCCATATCGTCACACATTTTGACCCGCGTGATTTTTTTTTTAAATGTTTCTGACCACGTAGCTGGTCCTTCTGGTGGGTTTCGTTCTAAATTTTCAATCCAACAAAAGTTTCTTCTCTCTCTCTCTCTCTCTCTCCAATCCAATAACTTACCAACAACAACGCCTGCTCAGAATAAGGCCAAAAAGAGAACAGAAAGTGGAGTCCACTATAGAAGAAACGTAACGCATCACTCCTTGTTGCTGGGCTAGTTAGTTCATACGAGAACTCCTTTCCTGTCCTGTCCTTCATTTCCCTTTGCGTCCCTTTAAGCTACAACAAGTATGAACTACACAAGCCCCGCAACCAGAGAGAGAGAGGGTTCAATCGAATCTTCAAACATCCAGCCTGCTATGCACAGGACTGGCAATACTTCAGGTGAGATGTCCGAGTTGACATAAAGAGAAGAAGAATATACAAGAAAGCAAAACATAAAGATATAAAATCTAGAAACAAACAAACAAGAAAACAAAGCAAGCCCAGATGACTAAGAAAAAAAGGGAACAACGTCTATAAGTACTGATTAGCGTAACTGTAACTGCAGGACCATCGTGGTTCAGACTGCACCCCACTTCTGTTCGAGGGCCGAGGGAAATCACTAGCCTGTACATCTACTCGTTTATTAAGTGTCGTCCTTGCTGGTAACCGCGCGGTAGCCCAGCGGCAAGTAGAGTACCGGCCAGCTTTTACTACTTTCTCGTAAAATACCCATTTTTATTCAGCGATCGTTCCCAGCTGTCGTATTAACACAAATAAATGCTGATTTTTTGTTTGTGGTATTGTTTAAGTCAAAATCAATTTCAGAAAACGAGAAATAGTTGCCGAGGGATTTCTTATGCCCTATTTTTCAGACACTTCGATCATACGGACCTATATATACCGGCGTGGCGACGACATCACCTGATATAACCAATGCGTAACGGCAACCGAATCGTTCACAGTCGTTGCGCGAATACTTCATGATTAGACGCTTCAGAAACATTGCTGCTTTTCTGCGGGGCGGATCGTTGTTGCTGCAACTTATATAGACCAGGATGCCTCTTCACGGCACCCCTACAGAATAATGTGTGCGAATGGCCATAACGAATGATTGAACGAATTTTATCATAAGAAGCCAACAAACATTGACACCAAGGACAACATAGGGGAAATTACTTGTATTTACTCAATGAAATAAAGAAATGATAAATTAATACAAATAAAAGTGGAATGCGATGACGTAGGATCGTTCTCCAGCTGCGGTAAGTTGTTTTGTTGTCCCTTTCCATTTATGATTGCTTTAGTTCATTTAGTAAGTAGAAGTAATTTCCCCTATGTTGTCATTGGTGTCTGTTTGTTGGCTTCTTATATGAATAATAAAAACCGGGCCCCTCGGTTAAACCCCCTTTCTTCTTGTTTAAAGAATTTTGGTACTTTTCACCAAAGTTTAGCTTTTTTTCTTTTTACTTTCAGCGTAGTGTCGTCTTTTTTTTTTTCAGATTATAAGTTTGGCAGATCTGTAGCATCAAAAAAAAAAAAGTGAGAAAGAAAAGAAATAATAACGCGTTGCTGCTACGGCAAGCGAAGGCTGCAACCTCTCAAACGCCTTATACGGAAGGGCATGCCAGGTTCAGCTTCCTCTGGTTTCGAGGAGGGGGGTTCAAGAAGCCGGCGGCGCGTGGGCCGCGCCAATTGCCCTCGTCGCCCAAAAGCGCTCACACCGATCGTGGCGCAACTGGTCCTTCCGCACGGGGCGATCCGGGTGCGCGGCCAGGGCGGGCGGGCAGCGGCGCAAGCGGTGGCAGCCACCGGCCCGCGAACCAACCCGGCCGTGCGTGGTGGCTCCGGTGTATAGGTGGCCATAAGCTGGCGTGGCTCCCGACCGCGGGTCAATGCGAAGCACACGTCGGCGGCGGCGGTGGCGCTCGTTGGAAAAAAGGCCCTCCGCCCTTCCCCCCACCCCCCTTCTTTTCGGGGGTCCGCCGCGGTACCCGGCACGCCTGATTGATCGTGGCTCTCCACTGGACGAGCGTATGTATAGGTGACGAGCAGGCGGCGGGCAGCGCGCGGGCGGCCGTAGTGGTTCGTTCGTGAGTCCGTGCGTGCGTGCGTGCGCGCGCGCGTCTCTGGGTCAACGATTACGCGTGCTTGCACGAACGGAGGCGGTGCGCAATCTGCCGAGCGACACTCGCGAAGATGCGTGCGCATCTACTCGCCGATCGCGAGTTCCGGCCGACCTGAGTGAAGGCTGCGGGTCCCGTCTGCGACGACGGTCGCGCGGAACACTCTCGTCGGGTTAATTGCGAGTTCCGCGGGGCCCTGACTGCGGGTCTTGCGGAGTCGCGTGGTGTTGCCACGAGCGGTTGCTGCGAAGAGTCGCGCTGCGCTGTAAGAAAGCTCCGCCCCTCAGTCGCGGTGCGGCTGTAGCTCGGGAATCGTGAAATTCAGACGGTGGACGCGGGAAAGTTGGCGGGGCTAATATCGGCTTGCGGAACCATAAACGCAGGGGGTTTGGATATAGAGCGAGTAGAGAGGAGTGGGTTTGTGTAATTGTGTACAGGGGCACCATGCAACTCTACTTGAGTATGCCTCTTACGAGAAGTTCGTTTAGTATCGCTTAAACTCCCGCCTAATCGCTACCCAGCCAACGATAGCAGCAGTTGCGTGAGTTCTAATTACATTCGCTGATGAGTACTGCGTCACTTCGGTTTCGAAAAACTGATTTCCAGGACAAAAACAGCGCTATTAGACGGTTTCGCGAGCGAATCAAGTGCCCTCTTTCTATTCTTTCTCCCTGTACTAACCACTATGCTGGTTTGTTATTATAATCATCATCGCGCAGAATTGCGAAAGTGGGAAATATGAAATTGATATCTTTATCGCCGTGTGGATAATGGACACTGTGCATCACCGTAGCACTTAATCCCGTATTCGTCTTGGACGTGCACATTATTTGTTGAGAATCACGAAGGAGTTTCAGATATCTTCTGACTATGCGGCTTTGCCTAACAAGTGTTTGTGTCACATTAGATTTCTTTTTTTTTTTCGTTTCTTTCCTATTTAAAAACAGGCTCCGGGTCATAGCAATAAACTTCGGACCCGCTTGGACTTGTAATCCGCTTCGGCTAATCTGTCTCATGGTCCATGTCGTAATCTTACTTGTTTTTGGGAGCCCGGCTGTAGGAGCTCGCGACATGAAATTGATAAGTTTAAGAGTAAGCAGTCGTTGTGCGTCTTCCCGTGGAAGTTGCTAACTAGCTTCATTTTTGTTCTTTTCTTTTTCTTGCAACGGTGTATATGTATTCAAGCCAGATAATAATAATAATAATAATAATAAAATTAATAATAATAATAATAGTAATAGTAATAATAGTAATAATAGCCGCTTACTTCTTCATGGGATTGGATCGCGTCAAGGGGGTATTTAGGCTCATCAGCTTCGTTATTCGCGCCGGTTCATCCGAGTCGTTGACGCCTCCCTTGTCTCGATCGCATGTAAAACGCGCTGCTCGGACGAAACACGCAGGAACGCCGACAGGTAAACGTGAAACGCACACAGACCTCGTCTTTACGAGGCAGTGTTCCGGCGTGCGTCACCCGACTCCTGCAAGCTATACCGTCAAGACGTCATAGCAACTATCCCCCGTCGGAGCACCTTTAATCGTGGGCAGGTTGTTCCTTGCGGAAACAAGAGGAAAGAAGCGACTTGTGTTACGGGAAAGCTGAAACAGATGGCCAGACGAGCACATTTTGGACCCCTGCGTGTCCGAAAGTATGATTGTGGGCTTTGTATCCAAGTATGGGGCCTCCCACTATGTTTATATTTTACCTCACGCTTTCTTTCAGTTTTGTCTTTATTAGAAGTATAGCGATACTAGTTTATATTATGCGATTTGCATGGTGTCTTTTTTCTCTCTCTCTCTCGTGTGGCAGTGTTGCGTCTCATCTTTCAGCACCCTCCGACGTGTCTTATTACGACTTTGTCGCCGTTCGTTGACACAGATAGCGCCTCCCTGTTGCCATAGTATATATGAAGTATGTTTGCGTCTGTCTTCCGGACTCCAGGTCACTGTGAAAACAGCGAAAACTGCGAAACGAGGCTCCAATTTAACGTCCCTTCGCCACTCTGCGACATCGCGCCAATGCTTCCCTGCGGCGCCCGCCCTGTCGCAAACAATACTGCTTCAACTACAGTGCAAAGCCAGCCGTCCTAGCAGCCAGGCGTGTGGCTAAAGCCGGGGGGCCACCGTGTATAGATCCGTCTCGACCTCCGCCCTCACCGCCGCTGCGAGCTGGGCGGCCTGTTAGCGCGGCACCGTAGCTCCCGCCAACGCCCCTACTACAACGCACGCACTCGCCGAAGCTTGTGGACATTGCGCGCCCAACGTCGGCAGGTGCGTTTCCGCGTTCCGCACGCGCGCGCTGCTGTCATTTCGCTTACACGTAGCCTTCGCTCGTGTAGTACCGTGCAGTGCGGCCTGTACACTGAGCCCTCCGTCGAGCGCCGTCTCTATACTCTTTCGCTGTGGATGTTTCTCTGTTGCTGAACTATACTAGTTGGTTACTGGCGTTGCGAAACACGGTTACAGCGCTAAGAGAGGCGAACGCGGTAAAAGCTCTCGCAACTCTAAAGGCACCTGGTGCGTCCCACACCAAACACGTTTAACCCTTGAGGCTGCGAACCAAAGATTCACTGCACGCACCGGCAGCGAGTTCCGATCGGATTTTTATCCTCAACGCGAGAAGGCAATGATATTGTGGGCAGTAGACAAAAAGCTTCGAAAAATGGGCTTGAAAGCGTCCGCCGAGTTAAAACTAGGCCTGCGATGAAAGAATACGTGTAGTTCAAAAGTGGTAATATTTAGTCGCCGCAAGAAGTCACACACATGCACACACACACATAGACACACACACGCGCGCGCGCGCACACATGCACACACACGCACACATTCCGCAAAAGATTACATGTATGAAAGGCATGCTCGCGCCGAAACTCCAGTTCACATCACCTGTCGCTCAAATCGCCCATCACGCTCGCGCACCAGGGCTCACTTCTAGGCATCGTATTTCAATATGCGCTTTTCAGCCTTCTATGTCTATACCGAGGTCACGTATTCTTTCTAACTACGGAATGCTCTGGTATCTTTTGCAATGGTCTGCAATATATCCACACCCTGCTACTATCCAAAACCAAAACTTGCGCGTAATGCTATATATATATATATATATATATATATATATATATATATATATATATATATATATATATATATATATATATATATGTACAATGCGCGCGTGTGTGTGTGTGTGTGTGTGTGTGTGTGTGTGTGTGTGTGTGTGTGTGTGTGTGTGTGTGTGTGTGTGTGTGTGGTGGGTGTGTGTGTGTGAAATTCTGGGGTATGACGTGCAATGACCGCAAGTACGCTAGCCTTTCCGCATGTAGCCCCATCGAAAGGCGGCCGACGCGACTGGCACCGAACTAGCAACCTCGACCTCAGCAGTGCGGCAGCGCCATAGCCAATGAAAATCTACGGCGACGGGTGCGCGCGACGCCCTTCTCTGCTGCTCCGTACTGTCGGTGACCGGCGGCTGCAGGGGGTCGTGACGAGAGGCGGCGGGCGTTGGATAAATTATTCCGGCATGCTTCCACGGATTCGATCATCGCTCTTTCGTCGGAAATAGGAGTACACGGAGCCGCCGAAAAGATTAATGAAGAGCCGATATCTTCCATTTGACTGCCCGTTTTGCGAGATATTATTTCGTTTTAATCCCCTGATCAAAAATGCGAAGCGCCTAGCGGCTATTCGTTCTTCCGTCCAGTTCGGTGCACTTTTGCGGGGCTTGAGGATCTGCGAATTTGTCAGAGGCGTCCAAGCACAGGCTTCTTTCGGTGCCACTACGGGCATCAATTTACGCATGTGCGCAGTACATTTTTTTCAGAATTATGCATGATTCACGTGATACGCACGCAGTTCGACAGAAAACATACTACGCGCAAATGGCTCTGCCTTTCCTTAGCGTGTATTTGTGGGCGTATATGCCTTCGGTACAGGCTGAAGTCATAGAAGAGAGCTGAGGCTGGCAGCTCTAGAAGCTCAGTGCACGCATCGCTGTGTCCGAAATGCAGATGATCGATGGTTAGAGCCTTACCACGTGATGCGTTGTCGATTTAAAGGTCGAAAGCTCAATAGTATAATGCTTTCTTGTAAAAAAAGAAGGGTCATTTTCCCTTTCATCGGCACCTTTCGGTAACCTTTAATTTGCGCACTGTCATTAATGTGACTTCAATTTTGTCAAATCTGTTGTCGCCGATGGTGCTACATATATGCCAGCTCAGGCTACTCACTCGACAGTTAACGCACGTAATTTACCTACGCCGCCGTGTTGAGTGTTAGGTGCCCAGCATGCAGTGCGGTCTGATTCGAAAAAGAAGTACCGTCCTATTCGACTACGCGATCCTATGTGCGAGTTTCGCGGGCCGTGTGGCCTTAACTACCACGACAGGCACGTATACAGCGAAAGTCGTTTAAACGTGGCAAACAAATGGTAGGTATTTCATATTTAAAACGAAACGGATAAGGTCAACACTCTGCCCTGCGTCCTGAGTGCGGGAAAGATATAGCCCACCTAACCTGCACTTAAACATTCACCAACTGTCAGCCTTGGAACCAGGACACGTCTTGGCCCATCTTGCGCAACTAAGGCGCCTTTGCATTTCCTTAGAGACGCACGTTCTCGATGAGACACTTTAGTCGAGTGTTGGTGTTTTGTGCATGTCTTGTATCTTTGTTGCGAACTCTGCACATAATGTCATTTTTTTCATCCTGTCCATCTGGAGTAGCATGCTGAACATGCCGCCAGGCAAACCTTTCCAGGATCCATTAGGTCTGGCTCTCTGTTTATCTGGGTGCTTCCTGTAAGCAAAGTCCATTCTCAGGGGGAACTCCCGACTAGCATCCCGTCGTCAAGTAAAAGTGAAATGTCAAGGAAAGCGTAGGGAGAAATTAAATGTTTCTCTCTGAAGCATGCAATTAGTTCTAAGCGACGGTTCATTTATAAAACGCAAAAACACTGAGCCCTCGCGATGGGCGAGGGTCCCGTTCGCTAAAACTTTGCATTCTTCTTAAGGAAACCGCGAAATAGAAGTGATCTACCAATCGATGTGCCACGGCGGATGGGTGTTTATGAGCATGCAATTCTTACGTAGTCTCGAGAGTATTAGCACAGCGCCATTCGCGGTCACGGCAAACTTACGGTTTCCTTCACGAGCGCGCCATACTGTACGCGTATACCAGTGGGAACCTGAGGCTGCCGCGTGCTTTACTTACGCAACCGCTAAAGGAACCCGAGAGTACGCGCATGAACTAACAGCACACGTGGCGAAGCAAGTTTACCACGAATGCTAGCTAATAATGAGCGCACGGGTGTAAACAGGTCTTCCTTTAAATGTCGCGTCAAACTACGCCATTCCCTTCTTGCGCTTGCTGATCGGGAATTTATATTTTACTTCTGATAAGCAAAGGCGTTACATAAGCACACCGCACCTGTGGAACGCTCCGGACATCCGCCTCTCGTTACGCTCCTCGTAAACATCTTGGCTGCCATTAACGACCGCGCGGACCTGTCTTCGCTCTGTTTCCTCTTTCTCTCGGTGTGCGTGAACCGGAGCAGCTCCGGCGAGGGCCATCGTTAACTCTATAGCGTCCGGCTAAAGAGGCGCTCGAGTTCTAGTTTCTTTTTTTTTTTCTCGAGCGCGGTTGTCATAGCAACCGCGGGTGAAAAGGAGAGAGGGGAGGATATGCCCTTGTATCCCGTCGCCGTTATTGAGTGGAAAAGACGAGCATCCGCAGGGTCACGACTACGCTATTGTGTTGATCCGCGCTGTATGCGTCATCCACTGGCTTGACATACCGTGTTCATGATAAAGATCGTAAGATACATCTAGCGCAAACTGCAATGTTTGACCTGATCACAAGCCTGTAGAGTGAAAAGGCGGATGAAAATACCTTTACGCAAGGTCCCTCGCATACCGGAGCGAGAATTCCGTGACGCGATCTTCTTGTTCCCGCTTCGAAATGCGCGCGAAATGGAAGTGAAAAGAGAGAAAAAAAGACAACATACCGCCGGCTAAAAGCGGTTAATTTTCCTTACGCTTTCCTTTTATTTCATTGTCTGTCGGTTTCATTATGATTGTACGTAAGCGTAATATTCATTTAATACCTACGAAGAGCATAATATGGGTATCAGAGAAGCGTTAACCGGCAAAGGGACTTCATAGAGAGAGGTCGGAATAAATTAGTAAGATCAAGGGGGACAAAGAAAGAACAACTCATCTAGCCAAGTTATTATTTTTTTTTTTACACTGATTGATTGAGCCTGATGTTCCAAACCAACGCACGCGATGTAAGAGACGGCTTAGTGAGGTGCTACGGACGTGGATTGGATTCGATTGGTAAAACGTTTCTTTGACATTTTTTTTACTTGCACGCGTAGCGTTATTCACGAGTTTCCCTGCACTCCACCGCATTGGTATGCTGCTGCCGCGAACTGGAGCCGATCGCGTGGCTTCGCGCGCTGTATTACAACGCTAAAGCCACAGTATTTCTCGCTGGGCTAGTCGCTAAAACGTAGCTGCTAAAAGAGGGGCGCGAACTGACACATACGCAGACACGGACAGACGAGACGAGCGTTCGTCCTGTCTGTCCTTCTCTTCGCGTCCGTGTCAGCAATTAGCGTCCCTCTTTGAATGGCTCTCGCGGCTATTGGAGCAAAAATAGGGACGTGCTGAACAGCAAATGACACTAACGCAAGCGTAACTTAACCGTGACTGACTAGTCAGGAACTCATTGTAAATTCGGAAATCGAAAAGAAAGTAATGGGAGCAGCCGGCAGTAATTGCATCCGTCCTCTAAATTGTCTGAATAATATCGTTATGCAAAGCCGTGCGGACATAGAGACGCGCTTCATACACGCAGAGACTCGAAATGCGAGCTGCGAAGCCAGAGCTGTTGGAGCTGACTTGAAACCAAATCCATAACCATTTGCCGCCGCCACAACCGAACCAACGAATGAAGTTTTATGAGAAACGCTATGCCAGGAGAAAGTAAAAAAGGATTGAAAGTTGTGCGAAGAACTGATTTTATAAGAAACGCCCACACAGCACACGTCAATACCCCGATGCCTTTCTGAAAGGCCCATTTTTTAACGTGGAGTCGTGACAGCCTGCGTTCTCTTTGCTGCCGACCAGGCTTTTAGCGCTCTGCGTGTCGTTCTTTATACTTGCTGGCGAACGACATGTGGTCGTTTTAAATCACTCTGTGAAAGACGCGCGCTTTGCGCGCTGTACGATAATACAAACGGCTAAAGATAGACTGAAGCCAGCTAGGCAAGAGCGACGTCGACAGGCGCCAGCGATTCCGACGAAAATCGAACACAGGTGAAGAAATTGGTGAATTATGCAGAAGCAAAACTTTATTATTTTTTGAGAGAGCAAGAACTGGCTTAACGTATGGAAACTTATTTCTCCGGTTGTGGGTTTGTCTCACTGTTTACAAAACGCCAGGTGGCGATCGAATGGTGACGCTTCAGCTAAAATTTGTAGCAGAGCAAGTCAGTTATTCGTGGAGTATTTTGTTATTCTCGTTGTTTTTCGTGCTTGAGCATGGAGCGTAAGCCGCATCCGTTTTTTCAAGTAACCTTGCACCGCCGGTTCGTCTCCATTTTCTCTGCTTTTGCTGTCGGCGATTACCGTTGCTGCCACTGCAGCTGTTGCCGTGCCGCACGGATTTCTTATTTTGTCACCTGTCACGTCTGTTAGAGACCCGAAACCACTGACGGAATGCTTCCTTTTTTGTGTGTGCTTTTTTCGGCAGACGTGCGTTCTCTTGTTTTTTGTTTGTGAAATGAAAGCCCCTTTGTGGTCAGAAATTTTAACCCGACTGTCGACTGCAGGGAGTGCAGCAACGCTTCAACGTCGTCACAGTGAACATGATGCAAGAATATTTGATTCCGAAAAGCACAGTGGCATACAGTTATAGTCTGGTGTCGTCTGGAGAGACAGAGTTCGTTCCCTTCCCTCCCTTCTTATGGGTATTTATTTTTCCCCTGTATGGGCGGTAGTGCCGGCTGGGCGTCACATTACAAACCCCCTACTGTTTTCGCATCGGCGCGATGGAGACTGCCTCGTGCAGTGTCCATCACGTGATTACGATGACATTATAGATTACGGTGACATTGGCCTGAGCGGAACGAATATTAAACGACGAGCTAACGGTATATAAAATTTAACTGCGTACTGACTGACGGTGACGGTTTGCATGCCGTCGGTCTCATCTCGCTCACCATCGAGATACGACGCCTCCAACGTCACTGCTCCTATCATGCCAGCGTTGTGGGACGCCTGGTAGCTGCCAGGGCGCTGTTCCTCCTGCGACACGGCGATTGCCTTGCGTGCTGCTTCGTGCCAACATGTCACCACCGTGTGCAGCTAAAACATTATCCGGGGAGCTTCAGCGCAACGCTGATCATTTCTACTGCTGTCAATGCTTCGCAATTAGGGCGAAACTGCCAAATTCTATTGACACTTCCCACTTCCTTTCCGTCAGTTCAGGGTAGCAAACCAGTTGCATCCTGATTCTTCTTTCCTTTCCTTTTCTTTCTCTCTCTCTCACTCTCTGCGCATTTATTTCGGCAGCACTTTATAGTTTTTCTTTCCCTTTCATCTGCACTCTTAAAACAGTTGCACCTTTTGGGGCGTAAATTTGTCCGACAACTGTAATAGTCATCTGCCTTGCTTGCGTTTTCTTTCTTGGCAACTCGGCGCTCCCTGTTTTTTTCTGTCCAGAATGCTGTGTCGCGCTGATAACGCGCAAGCCGTTCGTGACTCGGAAGTACCGGGCTCGCGGCGCTAAAGAAAGGAAATGCGGGCAAGACTGGTGACGATTATCATTGTGGAACAACATAAGCCCCAAAGGGCGTTATTTTTTTTTTTTTTTTTTTTAGAGTGTGTGCCGTAAACGCGCTGTGCATATTAAAATGGGTGCTTACTCTGATGGTCGCACTCATAGCGGGCTACTAATTTTTTGTAGCGCCGGAATTTACGCCGCGTCGTATGTAGCACCGTAGGCTTTTGTACAAACAACGCTTCCCAACGCAACCGACAAGAATCTCGTGCTGTCTTACTTCGCCAACGAAGCGAAGCCAGTGACGAAACAGCCTCCTCCGGGTAGCGTGCCAAGCGGAACACTCTCGCTTTCAAGAAGTATGGCCTCCATTCTTAATTTTCTCTCCGGACTCACTCCTCAAAATAAACTAAGACAGAAACGTGCACCTTGTCAACACGTTCAGAAGGCTGCGCGCTTCAGCGCCACGCGAGAAACACGGCGCCAAACTCGGAATGGCAGCAGGGAGCGCAATCGTCGTGTACATACGATTTCACGGCCCCGTGAAGACGTAACGACCTTTGACGGTGAGCGAAACTTGGAACGACGCCCACCGTTGACCCGTGCTCGACAAACTCGGATCCCATTTCTGAAACTACTACACGAAAAACACGCCTAATGCGACGAAGCCGGAGTGCTAAACGTGCGCCGGTTCCACATTCCGCTGTATATATATTTCGAGGTAAATAGAGTCTCTGACCGAGGGTTTTTACCCCGAGAACCGTTCGCGATGCACTACAGAACAAAGCACGCAACATCACATCTGCGCGGATCAAGGCACTCTGTACGTGTCCTTCTTAAACAACTGTGAGTGTCTTCGGGGAAAGGGCAAAGGAGGGGGAGGGGGGGTTGGAAGGGTCAATAAGGTCACGCGTCGAGTTTCTGCATTAGCGCTCTCCCCTTGCGGGGGATCGTTTCTTTCGTGGCGTTGCACAACGCGACAGGAACGGTTGCGCAGGAGGACACACTAGACGACTGCGCAGGCTCCCCAGCGTATTGAGATTGAGCAGTCCACTGTACCCCGGTAAGAGTAAACCACCCGATAGTGTCGTGTAGCGAAGGGTAGAGTGAGTATAGTTAGTTTTGGTTTATTAACCGAGCGTGGAGACGCCACGAATGGCCGAGAGAGCGGGAGCCATTGAAACTCTAATCGAAGAACTCAATTTCCGTTTCTTTGCTTTGACGCAGGGCAGTGTAGTTAGAAATACGGGTCTCGCGAGGACGTTGCGAAAAGAGGGGCGATCCTAAGCGCCTCATGCGGGCAAGGAAATGCGGGCGAGGATTCTAACCCTTTCATGCGGGCCATGCGGGCAAGAAATGATTTTCAGAGACTCGGTCTTTCTTGTGAGCCGTCTGGAAGGTACCGATGCTCTTTGGTTCTTCTTCTGCACAATGTACTTGCGCAATTTTAAAAGAGTTTCTCCTCCGCCTGAGCAAGCTGCCGTCTTATCATCCGCAGGCAGGGGCCTTTGCCATCACCTTGCCGGAAGTCAACTTCCCGTTCAATTCTCTATTGAGGCGTTCCCGTTTCCGCTGCGATACGAACGGACAATATTTTCTCAGGTTTTACTGAACAGGACTTCTAAGTAATACCAAAGTGCTCGTCATGATTACAAGTATTGCGCAAAATTTCGTCAGCAACACCTACTCTTTGTTTGTATTCGAGGAAAAATTTTTGCGTTAATTGGGGAATTAATTATGTAGGTACTGCTGTTTAATGCAACATGAGGTAAGCAAAACGTTTTCTACGCACGCGTGTGCGACTGTGCCTGCTTAATGCATTAGAATATTACAAAGCGTTCTGCACATCACTGAGCTTCAAAACGTCACGACTGCTCTGAAGTGACGTATACTTAAACATCGAAGTAGCGCAGCTTCATATCGAAGCTCATCGCAATTTCGTTTTAAGCTCTTCTCAAATGCAGCTTGCATTCTCTTCAAAAGGAGGCTATGTAACTACGGCATTTTTGTGTAAGTTTTAGTTGCGCTCGTCAGCCAATATATCTACAATGTTTTCCCGTAAACTGACACGTTTGCACAGTATAAGAGAAACCATTCAGGACGCTTTGAGAGTAGGGTTTCCTCCTGTGTTAGCATTGATTGGGAGAATTCGTTACACAACCGAAATTGCGGAGAAAGCTTTCTGTTATCTTGTTCGCTAACGTAATCGTATTAGGCGTTTAGTAGCTGGCAGCAGTTGTCCACGGCGTTCTTGTTAACAGATTACCCCGCTAGATTTTATTTCAATTATAAAGTCAGCACAATTTGTTTCAGAGAGCGTGCTTGTGCGTCTAACAAAATCGGCTGAAGCAAGCTTCAGCGGGTCTGCAGATCCAAGCGTAGATGAGCTTTGTCTCGGGAAATATAACTTAGATCTGTTCCACGCTCATTCCTTTGTGTTCACGCTCGGCGTTCTTTGAAGTCGTATAACTGCACACCGAACGCCTCTGAATCAAAGGACCTTGGTTTCTAGCGCCTTATCGGTGCCGTTATGAACAGGCCGAAAGGACCGTACAGCGTTTGCTATAGCGTCATCTGAGAAGTGGTTCAGCTGTCTATCTTAAAAGTGCACAAACTGGACTCAGTCTAGTTAACCTCCCTGCCTTTCTGTCTTCCCTTCTCCCTCTCTCTCTCTATCTCTACGTCACCTGAAGCTTGATAAGCCAGAAATGGTGCGTCCGCTGCGGTCTACTACGTTTTATCAAGAGGCGATGATTACATTGTATTCGAAAGCTAAAAACAGCGTATGTACACAAACACGGCACAAGTTTTATGGCGTGAAATCTAAAGATGGAAGTTCGGGCTTCGGATTTCTTCTATAATAATTCACCTTTTTCCGCGGATTAAAAAAAAAAAAAGATTGTGTGGTTTTACGTTCTAAAACCACGATATGATTATGAAGCACGCCGTCGTGGGGTTCATTAACGCGCAGCCACTGCACGACACACGGGCGTGCTCGCATTTCGCCCCAATCGAAATGCGGCCGCCACGGCCGCGCTATTTTATCCCACGCCCTCGGGCTTAACAGCGCAACGCCAAAACCCCCAACGGCCACCACGGCTGTTGCCACCGCTCTCCATTGCCTCTTTGAAGGCGCCAGATCGCATCCATCGCGGGCACTGTGCGAGGGGACTGGATCGGGCACTGATATAAGAAAACAAAACAAGTCAGGATCTGGTCGATATGCACGTTTACCCGGAAATTGTCTAATCGTCCTGAGGCTGTCAAACTGTGGTGGCTTGAGCTGTACCAGTAAGTAATATGCTCGCTGTACTGGCTCCAGTAGTATGCTCTGACCAGCTTATTTTTTTTTCTCGACTACGTTCGCAAACGACGGCTGACGGGTCCGAGGGGCAGATACGTAGCACATCGGTCCCCCTGCTCAATGGGAGTAATCTCGCTGCTGTTGTCACCAGAACGTGCACACGATAAAGGACACGCTTATCGAGCCCGACGTTCAGCTGGTAGGCCGATGTTTCAATTAACTACATGTCATAGGACGCATTACCAAGAACTGAAGGACTCCGAACGAACTCAACCTTGATCGTGCTTAATGTACCGAAGGAATTGCGCAACGCTTATCCAATGGTGCCAAACCCGCTATCTCGCGCGATAGTCTGAGCTGTTCCATGCAAACAGTGGCAAAGTCTATGCGTCGAGCTCTCGGCAAACAAACAAAAGAAATGTAGAAAAGAAGTACGCGCGGTGCACGGTCTCGTCCGCGTGGTGATAAATAATGTCTGACCTACCCTTTCCCTCTTTAGGTCGAGGTGGTGGTTCTGTTCTTGGTCTGTTTTTCTTTCTTTCTTTTCTTCTTCTCGTTTTCAGCGATGCTCGAGCGAAACCAAAACATGAACAGGAAGCTGATGATGGCTAGGCACCGAGTGAAGCATCAACTCACTAATAAAAACAGGTGGAGTTCGCGCTGAAAAACAAGGGAGGTTATTTGGGAAATGAGGGAGGGTTGCCGGGAGGTGCAGAGGATGATGGGACCAACTCTGCTTTCAGCGGCTGTAGAGAAGATAAAACCGCGTTGCCATGGCAACCGGCCTACCGTCCACGAAACCAGTGCCGACGTGGTGTACGGCCCCCACTGACTGTGCGTGCCCCGTTTTCTTTTTCTTTTTCTTTTTTTTTTGCTCTTCTTTTTGGTCCCATGCTCCTTTGTTCTTTCCCCACTTTCGAAAAAATAACTGCGCGAAAGAGCGAGGCATGTTTATAGTACAACCGGCGCCCGGGTCCTTCCTCCATTTTGCCAGTAGTACACAGTGCGCGTTTATCGACCAGTATCAGCATCGATATGCGAGGTTAATGATTCATGCCGAGCTTCCGGTGTTCACTCAGTAGTCGATGTAACAGAATGCGCTTCGATCTCTAAAGCGGCTAAAAACTGCGGTGGTGTTGATGCGAACGGTGCGATACGAGCATCTGCGCGTCTATATCTTGACTAGAATATGTACATTGGAGAAATATTTCATATTGTTTACCAATGTTGATGGATTGTACTCGATAAAGGGCCAAGTGAGCCCACTTCTTCCCTATAGTAGAAGCAAATTGAGCGTTTTGCAAATGTGTCCAGTGAGGTTACAAGCCCGTCGCTGATATTTCACGCCCGGTAGATTTATTTCTCGCGAATTCAGCGCTATTTATATTTCCAGGACCATTCTTAAATGTGATCCTCGACTGAAAGAACGCTGAAGGCAGCTTTACGGCTTTTGTGAGGCCATCAAAGGCCAACACCTTTAGCGCTCGCTGCGAAGAAACGCTGCGAAACAGAATACTTAAACGTAGGCGGGGTCCGCTGCGTTGCATCTTTACGTGCGACTGAGAAAAATAACAACTACATAAACGCCAAACACAACATCATTATCATCACCGACATCATTATCATCACATTTTTATTGCGGTAACAATTATATGAACTCTCCTGATGGATTTTCACCGTCAACGTGATATTCCATGTGTTGTCCAAGTGCGATAAGGTCGCACACGGCGCGCCGCATGCTCTCGGTGCGCGGGAAAACGTGCGAGGGTGAACCGAGAGAGATGGTGGCTCGTTGCACGCCGTCCTCGCGCGCGCGCTAGCGTAGGAGATCGCGTGCCTCTTGTAGACCGGCGGTGGCTGCTCATGGCTGCCCGCGCGGATGCGTGCATACACGGCCCGCGCGCCGTATGGTGGAGGGTGCTCTTTGCGTGCTGTCTTCCCGCACGCTTAGTGCTGGAGGCCGCGTAATCAAACTTATCAGGCGCGGTGGAGCCAGACGCCGTACGAAGCGTTCGCTACCTTCTGCCGGCGCTCTTCATCACGCCCGCGTTGTGTCAACGAATCTTTGCGGTCATTGAGTGAGATCTGTTCATGTTTGCCTGAGCGCGTGTGACACCAGGCTTGCTAATTTAATTAGTAAACAAAAGATTAGTACTACCTACGAACTTTACTTCGAGTAGTTGTGTAACACTTTGCGATCGCTATCAATACTTCAGCCTTCGGGTGAGACTGTGACTTTCTTGCTTTCTTCTCCTGTGTTCGTTTTCTTCTTCGATGATCACATATTCTCTGCGTTTTAAGGCACACGGTGAAATACGGGAATACGGCATACGGGAATATGGCATAGGGCAATACGATGAAATATGGTGAAATAGTAACATCAACTTCTGATGTAGCTTGCACCTACATCTTATGTTATACAAAAGCTTATCGCTCGCCTACAGGTTGTACAGCTACGCACCGCGAAGACACATAATGTCATCACTTCGCCGATTGGTAAAATGCCGCATTTATTGCCAAAGAAAGGAACATGACCACTAGACCGCAGCTCGAATCTCTGCTGATACAGACGACGCCAGACGCCGTTAACAGGCCGGGCGGAAACATGCCTTAATTTTATGCCCGTTCATTACATCATATACTGTGTATTTAAGTGCGCAGCGGCACTACGTCTGTTGCACTGCGAGGAAGGGAACTGTACAGGTTCCAAAACGTCAAAAGCTTTCGTTTTCGACTTGGTCAGTGACCGTAATTTTTCATTAGTACAGTATGCAACCTGACCGGGCGAGCTTTCGTCGAACTCTTGATTACATTTCCGAAGTAGGTACAACGATCCCCACCGTCAAAGTCTCAAAGCCGAGCGTGATTCGATTTCTCGTTCCGGTAAAGGTCAATCGAGTGTTTCACCATTCACGCCATGTCGTTGCTCGTTAGCCCTTCGCCACCGCAAAAGCCGCGGTACATTATATACTCGCGCCGCTTTATACATCACCACGGTTAAGCAACGTTCTCGGGCTGGTTCTCGCATTTTTCCAGCGGACAATTTTTCAGTGTCGAACACACCTCAGAGGTGATACCGGTTGCACCCAGCGTAAATGAGGTCGTGTCTTAACGAGGTCTGATGCAAGTAACAACGCACGTGGAGGAAAACACAGTGTACAGCAATGTTCAGCGTAGCTTCCGTTTTTACAAACGTAAGAAAGAAACCATCTGCGGATAATCTTGTTTTGTTCTGGCTTTTTTTTTGTTTCTATTAATTTTTCTTCGTTCCTCTCGTCTTACTGCTACGATAAGCGTGACGCACCTGCCGTAAAAGGATACAGAGGTGTCTAGATTCTTTTTGTTTCAAGTATACACGACCGGTAGAAAAGGCTGGCGCATTTAAGTGCTTGGAACACCGTGGCCTCAAGACGAAAAGGCCGGTCACACTGCAGAGTATACGTCAATGAAGGCAGGGGAAAAGAAAAAAAAGTCAAGGGAAGGCTAGGAGACGCGTGTCCGTCCACTGCCATGTCACATTTCTTTTTTTCTTTTGTTCTCTTTGTTTCCTTCTCTCATATTCCTTTATTATATACACGGTTAGTTCCTTTTGCGCTGTCTTTCCATCTATCTTTTCCCACCGCGTTCGCATTCCGAGCGCGCACAATCGACCTTTTTTCGCGAAAATACGCTCGCCGCCGCGTTCCTCGTCGATGGGCGACCGCCTCAGGTTGCAAGCCTGGCGTCACGCAGCGAGGTGATGGGCGCCGAGCGGTTCCTGTGTTTTGCTTTCGCCGGTGGCGTCAGGACCATAAAGGATAACAACCGCCGTGCCGTTCGAATAGTTCGATCTCAGCGCTACTAGTCCGCTAGCTCCTTTCTTTTATATATATATATATATATATATATATATATATATATATATATATATATATATTCGCAACCTTGCACAACTGGGTTTCGCGTACCGCTTGTTCTGTTTCTCCTTAACGCTTCTTTTCCATCTTTCTCCCATTTTCTGTCTCTCTGTTGGAAGGAGCTTGAGTTTTCACGTCACACAGACACGTTGTACCCACCCCGATTGGCACTGTGAAATGCCCCGGCATCTTTGTATAACGCTTAACTGTTCTTTGTTTGTTTATTATATTTACTTTGCTCTCACTTTCCTGAGCTGCCACTGACGGTGAACAGGCAACCGAGAGCCCTTCGTCGATTCGAGTTCTGTTTATATGTGTATGCGTTTGTTGTATATATATATATATATATATACCCTGGGTCTGCGTTAGAGCATTTCGGCAAGGCTTATATGCAGTGACCATTCTCTCTGTCTCACCGATTCCGCTTGTTCTTCAATAGTCTCCTGAGCATTTCGCGTCTCTTTGTAGCCGATCTTGCTATGTGGAGTGTGTTTGTGCTCTCGCACTTTTGTTTGTTTAAAAGAGCGTGCCCCTTTCGAGTCCTCCTCCTCCTCCTCCTCTCTCTCTCTCTCTATCTCTCTCTCTCTCTGGTTTTCCGGCAGCCTATTTCGAAGTGTTGTCGAACGGTATTTCGCAAGGCGGGCTTTCTTTGCGTGACAATCGTCGCTCCGTTTATTCACTGTAGCGAGAAACTTAATTTTAGGGAGAGATCGTAAAAACACTACAAGTGCCCCAAAACAAATCGTAAACTTTCAAGTTCCGTTCCCATATACCATTTGGTATGTTCTGCATTGCTTTACTTTCCTTGGCTTTCTTTCTTTCTTTCTTTCTTTCATTATTTATTTATTTATTTATTTATTTATTTTCTGCACCATTTAAATAGCTTGGCATACGTTCTGGAAAACTCCAGAACGTGTTGTTTGTTTGTTTGTTTGTTTGTTTGTTTGTTTGTTTGTTTGTTTGTTTGTTTGTTTTGACTTGCATCATTGAAGTACAGGGGAAGGGCGCGCAAGGCGTCTGTATCGCACCCGAAGTCTGCGGACTTCTTCGTATTGATTCTCGCTCTCAAATATTACATCCGGTGGTTTGGGTGTGTTATCGGAACAACGATTTCTTCCTTGTTCGCTTAGCTGAAACTTCTTCGGGTCTGAGGGCGTAGATATCCGATTCGACTCTATGATTGTATTGTTATAAGGCGCGCCGCAGGATTCGTTTTCTTTTGTGGTCAACGACGCATGAGAAGAGGCCATTGCAGCCATGAAAGTCCAGTAAGCGATTTCGGAACGCCCAGCATTGATTTCGCAAACTTTCATTGTTCTTTTCTTTCCGCCATACTTTTTTCTTCTCTTCCTAGTTTCTTTTTGTTTTTTTATTGGTGGCTTAATGACCACGTCAACGTGTGGGCGTCGTGAGTTTCAGCAGACGCCACTTTGTGTTTACGAGAGAATAAAAATGATTAGAACTCTTCGAGCAGTGTGACTTTTTTGCTTGTTTGTTTTTCATTGTTGTCACTGCCAATCTACGTCCTGCTTGTTCTGATAAACAGACATGACTGGTCGATAGCTTTTAGCCCCAGCGCGCGCTGTGTGCTCGTCGTAGTCGTCGTAGTCGTTGTTGTTATGGTTGTTCTTCTTGTTGTTGTAGTTATTGCTGTTGTTGATGGTGGCGGTGGCGGTGTCTTGCTGTTGTCCTCGTCGTCGTTCGCCCGTTTGAGAGCCTCCATCGCACTATGTGGTGAACGGCATTTAGCATGTGGACACTGTACAAATGCTCATGGGGTGTAACAGGCGTTAGCACTTACTGCGAGTCTGGCTGCCTTTCTTTTCTTCACAAATTCCTCAATTAAATTAAACAAAAAAAACTCAGACGCATGTACGTGGTAAGATAAAAGCGAACACATATTAATTTGCATTCCGCAGAGACCTTATGTGGTTCGCACATAGATTCCTTCAAGTCTGTTTGCGAAGCCACCGTCACAAACAGTTCTTATTGCTCGTGCTTCCACTTCAATGGTTCGCTTTTTTGACGATACGTTGACAATAACCGAGCAGTTATCTTTTGATGCGTTTCAGTTTCTCCACTTCGTCGTTATTTCTCCTAATGATCTCAAGCAAAATATTCGTTAATTAAGCCCACTTTCGCCGCATCTCATTATTATTCTGCGCCTTTTATCGTCAACGTTACGTGCCCTCCCTCCGCTCCCCCATTTCTTACTGCCCAATGTCTACGGCGCGTCACATGTTTCATGCAAATTGTCAGATGAGTACGCATTCAAGTGAAATTATACTTGCAAAAGAAAGGAAAGATTATTAACCGCGGTCTAGTGGACGTCTGATAGAACCTATATCAATCACTCATTACTACGCGAGATAGCATAACGTTAGCGCTCAGCTCCAACCTTAATCAAAGCAGCGAAAAGGGAGACAAAGTAAAGGAAGCGGACAGAATTGCAATTACGGCGGCTTTAAGCCTTGGGCGGCACGCGCTACGCTTAAATTGTGCCGCCGCCGCCACGGCTGATGGTGATCGGGATATCGGCGTTCCAGCGCCTCGGGCGCCCCCTAGACCCGAATATTATAAGCTCGGAGAGGACAGAAACTAACAAACAAAGACAGCAACTACTGCAGGAACGTTAAGAAGGGCACAAAGGGTCAGGGGTCGCCGTAGCCGGCTCGTGAGGCGTAGTTTGCTCGGAGAACTGCCGCTGCTGCGCAAACAAACTTGCCTCGGGCGGTTCTGTCCCCCATCCCCCGCTCTTTCCTATTCCACCGCCTTCGCCCTCATACCGCTCACAAGCCCGTCTTGCATGCAGACAGACACACAGACAGCAAGAGTTATCGTGTTTTTTTTTGTGTGTGTGTGGTTCCTTTTTTTCTTTTTCTGCCGCCTCATGGTATCGCCAAGCCCCTTCGCTCTCCTTGTTTCTTGAACAAGGTGCTCGAAACCCTCCCCCTCACGTTACCTCCTCCTCCGAGCCACATTCGTGCTTCTTTATCATTTCGCTACCCAAAACTATCTATGGTAAGGTCGAGAACAAAGCGAGCTTACGCGGGAAGTGGTAACGTTGGTAAATATTCATCTTTATCGTTATTACTTCTTTATATCTGTCTCTTACTCCCCCGCCGCGTATCACTCACGAAGAAAAAAAGATAATAAAAAAAAGAAAGGCAGGAGAACGTGCCTTCTGGCACGCGCGCGTGCTCGCTCCCGCGGCGCCGTCGAAATATATCTTTTGACAGGCGCCCAGACGACGTGCTCGAGAGGCGCGCGTTGACGGCGCCCACCAAGCGAGCAGCGGGCGGCTGCGAAAGCCAAACACTGTCCTATACGCGAATGCTTCTCCCCAAAACACTGGCGGCTCGAACGGGCTGCGCACTGGCCCCCAGTCGCCAGTGTTTTCGCACGGCAAAGCTGGGGGTACGTTCGCGCGCGCGCGCGTGAGTGTGTGAATATGTGTGTGTGTGCGTGCGTGCATGTGTGTGTGCGTCTGTGCGTCTGTGCGCGCGTGTACGTGTGTGCGCGCGTGTGCGTGCGTGTGCGTGCGTGTGCGTGCGTGTGTGCGTGCGTGTGTGCGTGTGTGTGCGTGTGTGCGTGCCTGCGTGCGTGTGTGTGTGTGCGTCTGTGCGCGCGCGCGCGTGTGTGTGTGTGTGTGTGTGTGTGTGTGTGTGTGTGTGTGTGTGTGTGTGTGTGTGTGTGTGTGTGTGTGTGTGTGTGTGTGTACCGCGCGCGCGTGCCCGTGGCGCGCTGGGTGCATAGACGCGGCGTGTAACGTGTGTGGTCAACTGACCATACACTGACCACTCTCTCAGCGTGGTCTGTGTGTGCACACTGGCTGCGCTTCTCCGGTTACCGATATTTCTGTGCGCGAATCCGCGAAACCCGATATCCGTTTCTCGTGTTGCGTGTTTGACATGGGCGAGACGACGAGAGGTGCGGTGTAAGGCGTGTTTTCGGCAGACAAACTGCGCTGGTTCGCTTGATGTATATCTGTCTGTCTTTTGCGTTTTTTGTCGGCGTAACAGTTCTTTTTAAGTTCATTATAGGGGCGACGATATATTGCATTGTAAGAAAAGCTTTGGACGAGCGTAAAGTGCCGAGGTATTTTTTTTTTCCGGCGGCTCGTTTGCTGAGAGCGGCAGCCAAGTGTTTAGATGCCTCTGCGATATTTTTGCCTTGTGCAAAAAAAAATGGCTGGTGACGTCAGCCCAAGTTTCTGTACAATGGAAGTTTCCCTGAAATAGTTGAATAATGAACAGGTATACAGTGTTATGTGACGCGACATAGCGCCTAATGTGGCGCTCGTAATGGGCTGGTGCTAGAATAAAGCAAATAAAAATTGTTTGATAAACCATCGAAGATGATTATCAGAGAGAGAGAGAGAGAGAGACGGAGATGGAAGGGCATGGAGATTAACCAAGGACGTGCCCCGTTGGCTCCCCTACACTATAAGTGAAGGGACAACGGGTAGAAACAGATGAAAAAATAAGCGAACAATGAAAAGAAACGATCACGATGCAGCCAGTTTGAAATCACTCGCAGATGATGGTTCGCTAACAGTCGCAAGCGTACGTAAAGTCCAGTCGCCTTCAAAAAAAAAAAAGAAGAAAACGTAATAGGGTCTTTCTAGCCGCGTATATATGCAAGAGTGCTTGACGATTGTCATTCCAAGGAAACAGCTATGTTTCCATGTCCAGAACTTCGATAATCGTATAACAGTGTCTGTTGCCTCAGGTTTTAACGCTCCGTGCGTGCTTGCGTGCGCGGATGGTTAAAGTCCTTGCGTTCTGGGACATTACTGCCATCGAAATACAAAGTAAGATTCGGTCGGCATTATGTCTACGTGTGTGTGTGTGTGTGTGTGTGTGTGTGTGTGTGTGTGTGTGTGTGTGTGTGTGTGTGTGTGTGTGTCGAAGCCTGAGGCGCGTATACTGGCGCAACTACAACACGCACAAAGCTCTCGCGTGTAACGCGCTGCGCTGAGAGCCGAGCGGGGGCGCTCCCTAATTTACCGTATTGACGACATTAGCACTAACATTTCATTCGTCCCGTTACGCTTAGTCGTTTGTCCTTTGTACAAACACATTTGTCAAAACGCCGCGCGCGCTTTCCTGAATCAACGCAACGCGCAGCGCATGCAGGCTTGCCGAGCTGTCAACAAACGAAAGGAGATAAATTACGGAGGGCGAGTTCGTCTCTCGATGCGCCCGCGTGTTGTGTACGTTCGGGACGATGAATTATCTCAACTTCCCGTTGTACTGAAAACAGCGGATGTGAACCTCTTTCTTTTTTTTTCGTTAGAAACGCTGAGGCCGTGCAGGCTGTGATATCTTCGCAAAGTTCCTGTGCGCGTCGACGTTCGCATATAGGAACTGGGTACACACGCCGAAATTCAACGGCGGATATCTCTAAAAAGTACGCTGGTTAAAAAAAATGACAAAAGGACCCTCTGCGTAAACTGACCGAGTTTGGCGAGGTTTCTTTGAAAAGAGGTGTAATATTCGATGGTGTATATGACATCCTTGATTTTGTAGAACAATGATTCGGTGACGTAGTGGCACGCAATGCGGTGCTCTAGCATCCGTCTACAGTGCTTGGGTGCGCGGATGTTTGAAATCCTTGCCTCCTGAGACCTTATTGCCGGCGAAATACACAGTCATACATCAGTCAGCATTCACGTGGGTGGTATACACAAAACGCTGTTTGCTTTTCTCTCGATTTTGCAGGTAGTCGTAAAGATCTTGAATTAGGCTTCTTGGGTTCGCGCAGCTCAGCCTCAAGGTACTGACAAGTGTGCATACTGACCGTGTGCGTGCGTTCGAACTGTGCTATCTTTTTCAGCCTCATGCCTTAGTGTGTCATTATCTCCACTGTATGCTGTGTCCATCATGTTTCTTTTTTTTTTCCGCGTTCCACCGGCGTTTCTATAGACGTCACATGCAACACTTATAGCGGTTTAGTTTGTGTAGAAGTGAAATCCTGATCCCCCCTCCCCTTCCTTGCCCTGAAAGTAAGTCAGCAAACAAACAAACAAAAATAAATAAATAAATAAATAAATAAATAAATAAATAAATAAATAGAACCTAGGTGTGGCGTAGTTGATTCGTGACCAGGTGCTGTCGTAATGAATGTCGCTTCCTTCCTCTTCTTTCCTTCTTTCGGTGTTTCTTTCTTTCCCCATCAGTGTCTTTTAAGCCAGGATTCACAACCCATGGAGGGTTGCTCGTGGGACCGCCTGAGTGGCCTGGCGAACGGGGCCCAAGGAGAATTCACCGCTGACACTCCCCACGAATTACTTTCCGTCGGTTGCGTAACGGCGCCGTATACGAACTGGCACGCTCTTCCTCTTCTTTCTCTTTTCCCTTCAGCTTCAACCCTCCCGCGGCACTGCTATGGCTCTTGCGTTCGCACATAGCCGAAACTCCCGACCTCCATGCGTGTGGTTCTCCCTTTTCGTGCACCCCGTCCGCATGCAGCTGAGTTTTCTCAACGCTGCAGCGCGTTCTCTCTGCAATGCGACTCTCGTGGAAAATCCGAGCGCGCACGCACGGCAAACGTTGCGGTTGTGTAAGCGGCGGAAAGGAACAGTTTCGCGTGTGGCGTGATCTCTGGCCATCGCCGCTGAAGCAAAGCGCACGCACGATCGTGTCGTCGTCAGTGGCTGATACCGTTTGATCGTTCCGTGCATCATTCGCCCCGAAGGGGGGCTGGGGGGGCGGAAGGTGGTGCACGGCCGGCGCAACTTTGCATCCCTGTCACGCCTTCAACGTGCCACGCCGTTCACTCCTCGGTCGACCGACATCGCTACGTCCTCTAACTTGCGCCCCGTGAACTCTCTCTATACCTGTCTCTCTCTTCCTGGGCGTTTTACAGCGACTGAACCGTTCTCGGTCTTCCCTGTTGCTGTGCGTCTTCCGGCAAAGAGTTTCGGGTGGTTATTCCGACACACCTTCGCGTGTCCGGTGGCGCGAGCGAGGCTGATGCGCTCCGGAAGCACTGCTGCCTGCACCGAATCGCAAATTTAACGCAACTCGGTAACAGCCGTTGTTTCGCCATGGTTATCTATCGTTGTCTGTCGCACGCCAACCACTCTCTCTCGCCGCTGTCGTTGCTTCATCGTCCCTATCAAGAAGAGCGTGCCTCCGCGCGGTACTCTATTCGCCAAACACATCGTAAACTGAATCAACGCTTCCCTTGCGTGCGGATCTGATGTACTATAGCGGTAAGTATGAGCTACAACGGGAGAGCGCGTAGCAAAGCGGTCCCGCGTTGGAGCTCATACCGAGCACAATAGTCTAGGCATACGTTTTTCTATATTCCATGTGATCAACACGAAAGGAAGTACACTGCCTCCCTCCCCCCTGCCTTACTTTCTTCGCCTAAATCCACGTTGCTTTATTTGCCGCATTTAAGAAAAAAAATAACACTTTATTTAAAGAAATAACCGTCGCCTTTTTTAACGGCCGTAGATTCCGTGAAAATGGACGCTGGAATTCGGGTGAATACAGCATTTACTTTTTTTCTCTATGTTTTAGCTTTTGACCCTGTCCCATGTCGTTCATTACAAGATCACGCAGTGGGGACATGCTCAGGTTAATCCCCCCCCCCCCCCCCCCTTGCCTTTACTTCAATATACTCTCTCTCTAACTTATCACTTTGTTCGTTCCTCTTATATATGGAAGCAAGTATTTAGTGGAAGATGTAGATCACGGCTTGCAAACGGAGACACCAAGATGGTCAGAAGGTGCTAGACGCATCTCGCTGCTTGTCCTTCGTGTTCTCTCGCACCGTGTTACAAACCATGAAAGTCCAACAATGCGCTTTGATGCATAGCACGTTCGCATTTTTTCACGTTTTCTTCAACTACTTATGATGGAGAGTCAACCTTTGGGATAAGTGTAGTTATAGTAATCTATCTATCTATCTATCTATCTATCTATCTATCTATCTATCTATCTATCTATCTATCTATCTATCTATCTATCTATCTATCTATCTATCTATCTCTATCTATCTATCTATCTATCTATCTATCTATCTATCTATCTATCTATCTATCTATCTATCTATCTATCTATCTATCTATCTATCTATCTATCTATCTATCTATCAATCTAATCTTAATGTATTTTAGTTCGTAGCAGCATCTTAAGTGCACGAGATGATGGAAAATCCTGCTGTCCCAGCCCGATTCCGTCTCTCACCGAGAATATCCATGTCAACGGCACTGAAAGAGCTTCCGAAACAGCTGCTCTCGGAATGACCTTCCCTTTTTTGTCCACCGTCCAGGAAGGATAATCGCGATACACTAAAACGGCAAAAAAGCACAGGCACTTCTCTTTCCCATCGCGCTGCCCGTCTCCTTCCTTCTCTTATTCTTCGAGAAGGCGTTCATACGGATCAAGCAGCCGAAAAGCACGTCGCGTAACAAGGAAACGATGGTGTTCCAGAAAAGACCACGCCGCCGCTTTACGACTCCTTTCCTCTCTCGCTTTCTTCCTCCACTTCTTCCGATTCCTCTTCTTGCACGTACCAGTAGGCGTACAAGGAGGCAACGCGGCAAGGTTCTTTCTTGCCTTTCCCGTGAGCTCGCTTCTATCTCGTCGTGGCTGCCGCTGCCGCCGGAGAAGACGGATGACAAAGTTGCTGTGACGGCAGCGGCGCCCGTTGTTTCCCCCCACGTTCCCTGCTCGCCGCGGCGCTGCTTTTTTCTGATGCCGTTGTAGCTGCGGTTGCTGTCGTGGCGGAGACGGCGGCGGGCTCGCAATGGCCGCACCAAAGCTCGCAAGACAGATGACACGGGCGGCCGGCCGCCCCCGGCCATGCCGCGGGAGACGCGACGGAGGCTTCTGCGAACATTACCGGTAGCCACGCCGCTTTCGCCAGGCGCGCGCACGATCTAACGCACGCACGCACGCGAGCACGCGGTCTTCCGTTCCCGGTCGCGCGCTCGCCGCAGGCCCATCATTAACGTCTTCCTTTTTTTTTTTTCGTCCCACGCGCGTCGCATCTTCTTTCTCCTGGAACGCCGTTGCTGGTTCGCCTAGCCACGAAGTGCTAGAGCGCTGTGGTGTGGGTCGCTGGCTGAGCAAAGCGAAGGGCACTGCACGCCCCTGTGCTTTCCTCTTCCAAGAGCATGCAACGCGCTTGCGAAGCTTGACGGTGCGCGAAAAGACGCGGAGAAAGCGCGTGCGAAGCGCGTATAGTTTCGAAATACGATCTTGTAAGTGGCGTAATCTATTGCAATTTAAAGTATTGTCTATGTTTAGCCATAGATTGACGAAATAAAGGGAACTTGTTCGTCCTCACTAACAGAATAACGTTTTCTTCTCTTTTCTTTTTCTTCCTTTCTTCTTCGTTATTTTCTTTTTATTTTTATTATTATTATTTTTTGCTTAGAGCTAGCTCAGACTCTCGCTCGCCCGTCGGTCTGAGTCTGAGTGAATCTACTCACCAGTGAAGTTGCTGCCGTGTGCTTAAACCACAGCGTGCCTCCTCTTCTTCTTCTTGCGAGCCTCATTATTTATTATTGTGCGTGGCACGTTGACAAATTGACGTAGAGGGAAAATCTCGTCTAATCGCTCTGTCTGTCGCTCTTGTAAAAGATCTCGTCTAATCTATAGCACGAGAGAACCGAAGAGATGGCGTTGGAGTCACTTCAGTTCAAGCGCAGTTAGCGTGGCCGTAACACGAGAGTTGTGCGGCAACTAACGTTATATGTGCAGTTGTCTGGTACGACGTATAATGTATGGCGCTCCGAGCGGATGCGCATCATCGTTTGCGATAATGTCCGGGAAAATTGGGAGTTCGATATGGCGGAGTGACTACCAGGTCGCATGCAGTAGACACGTACGAATGTAACGAAAGAGCGCATGACTAAATTGGGGTGTTAGATTCGTAGAAAATCATAATTTCTTGCTTTTTTCTTTGTGAAGCTTAGAAACGAATAGAAAGGCAATGATTTGGACTGCATGAATGTACACTGCCTGTTGTATACTCTTTCGGTAATATAGTAATGACACCGTTTGCGTTAGTCCGTAGATAAACGCGGGTATTATCTACACAATCGCACGTATAAAGTATGCATACAAATGCCGGCTTTGGGCGACAAAAAAAAAAAACTATCAACGGTGAGCGCGAACTCTCCTATCATGCGAAGGGAAGAGCTGAGCTCCGACCAGAGCGGGCCGCGAAATATTCGGCGGGGTCTCGGTCGGCCAGCCATCCGGGTCGGACGCTCCGCGAACATCAATCGTCGCGACTCGCCGGCGGCTGGGTAATTAACGTGGACCGTCCGCCGCTTTTATACGCGCTGTCGGCTCGGGGCGACCCGTGCGTGATCTGAACACGTAGGCATACGGACGACGTGATGTTGTGCCGCTGCGTTTACTTTTGCGACGGCCGCGGTGGGTCGAACCACGCTGCCTGTCACGCGCTATACCGGCGGCAGATCACGCGGCACACGTCTCGGTCACGTTTGATTTTCACGCGGTTAGATCAGGAACGAAACGCCGTCCCATGCGTTTGCCACTCGAGGCTACAGCCAACCAGACACGGCTCATGTGTAGTTTGTACCGGCTACAACGTCGCTAAAGTGGGCAGGGCGCGGGTCCCTATAGTTTATTATTGGGCGGGGATAATGCGACGATTCTTATGCAGATATTTTTCTGGCTATGGCGTGAGGCTGCTGGGAACGAGGTCGCGGGATCGAATCCCGGCCAGGGCGGCCGCATTTCGATGGGGGCGAAGTGCGAAAACACCCGTGTACTTAGATTTAGGTGCACGTTACATAAAGAACCCCAGGTGGTCCGGAGTCCTCAGCTACGGCGTGCCTCATAATCAGAAAGTGGTTTTGGCACGTAAAACCCCATAATTTTAGGTTATTTTTTTCCTTTTTTCGAGTTTAGTCCGGGGTGCGAATGGCGCTCTGCCTATGTTATCACACTGCATTGACCGATCATTCGCTTTGGGTGCTAAAAGATAGAATGGAGAGGAAGGAAGGAATTGTTACGTTGTACTTGCCCTGAGCTTTGAGGCGTAAGGTCGATTCACACTGGCTTCTCTAAGGGAATCATTATTCTACGTACACAGACTCTGGGGAAATCTGGGACAGACTCTGGGGAAATCAGGTGCTAAGAGACACTATAGCGGCTAACTGTGTAACGTGCGAATATAATTTTCTGTGGGTGTTTAACTCAAAAGCGCTGTAAGGTATTGTTGCCCGGTCGGCAACATAACGTGCTGTGGGCAAGAAAGGTCGGCATTCCGAGAGTTTTTATGTGATTTCTCGAGCACTGACAAAATTAAAAGCGCGAATTCACTTTTTTTTTCATAGCTTTCACTTCTTCACGTTTCATTTTATATCAATTGTTGATAATATATATCTATACGTCCGTTTCCAACGAAGTATATGCGCTACTACAAAAAAAAAAAAAAAAGAAGAGAAGAAGAAAGGAAAAGAAGAAATGAAAAGAGGGAAAGAAAAATTGGGCAGGAACCATCGGAGGATGATTGGCAAACCGTAGCTTCCCAGTGAAACGGTTGAGATATGTTGCTCGGCACACATATTGCTTAGCACAATCAGTTAATACTACGAAGCGCATGGCTGCCGTGGCTTTTCACTGCCTCCAAATATGACCCGCGTTACAAAGCACATCAAATTCCTTGGTAGGACGCGTATCGTGCGGTGGCATCACGATCGGTCTATCAAGTCACCACATTTATTGCACTGTCTCCGGCATTTGCCCAGCCTTGATTACACAGCCTCCGGTATTGGCCCAACTTACTATGCCAGACCGCGTCTGGCCGAGAAGGCAAAAAAATGTCAAGGCCGAAAAATGTTTCACTTTAATAATGTTCTGTACGCTCGACCAGCCGTGCGTTCCTTTGCGGCTTCATGCGAGGCTCGCTCATGACAAACGCCAGTCCTTAACAATCACCTGTCCTCCGTAGCGCCGGAACCGTGCCTGAAATACTTCCGCGTTCTTTCCGCCGCCCTCGTTCAGCATTCAGCAGAGAACATGACAGATGAAAACAGCGCACTCGTCGGGGATACTGCCTACCGCTCCCGCTAAGGCTTTGATTCGTTTTCCCCGTTCTGCGCAGTAGGCGGAATTTGGAGCAAGTTTTATATTGCTACGTGCATCTGTTGACCTGTTATGGCGTCATCATGGTATCTATACATGTATGTGTGCGTGCGTGTGTGTGTGTGCGTGTTCATGTGGGATGCTCACGAATGGGCAACACGAGATTTGTAGAGAACGAGAGGGATTCAGAATTAACAATGCGGTTATAAATGGGTGCCTCCCGTTTCAAAGCAGCTCGCCCGAGAGAGACAGCTAATCAAGAACGTAGACAGGTATGCTGAAAAAAAAAAAAAAAGACGTACCCGAAGCGGATCGGACGCACATGTCACGTACAATACAGAATGTCCATGAAAAGGTAACCTGTGGTCGTGTATTATCTCCGCCGGAGGTAGTAAACACGCAACGAGGAAACCCAGCTGCACCTCTGAACTCGATTTTACTCAGTTGTCTCTTTTCTTCGCGGCCTTCCAAGGGCGTCCTATAGACGGCGTATACTTCCCACCGCTTGCCACGAACCGCAGGCCCGTATATCTTTCCGTACATTACGTGGCCACCGTAACATCCAGTTCCCGCGTCTGGGTAACCGCAGCACGTATACCGTATACTACCCGGACACGGAAGCTAAAGCACACAAAAGAAGTGCTCTCTGTTAGACGTAAACAAACGGACTTCGTAAAAAAATTCTGCGGGTGATAACCAGATCCAATCTCCAGAAGTTCTGGATTTGCACGTTTCTGCTCTCAGGCGGAAGTCATTTAAAACATTTGTCTATTTTTTTTATATATTCGTGTAAAAGAACACAGCGTCCTTTTCGTTCGCCCTCTGCTCGGTTCTATCCTTTCTTGGTATTATTACTACCATTCCGTTGGAAATCGAATCCAGACATTATTGGTTTGAACGGGATCTCTGTAATAACGTTCATCATCCGAAGCGCACGTGCGGAGTATTTCGAGACGTGAGTTCCATCGGTAGGTTTACTCACTGGCTGCTTGTTCGTCTGCCCAGTTCACGTCATTTCCATCTGTCGGGGCACGTTCCGTCTTTTATTCTTCTGTCGATTACCGACTACTAGTGTTAGAGACCAGGCCTTGGTTCCTCGCCATGGTATATGTTCAAAAGAATGTTTGTTTAATGCGGATCAAACGGACATGTTGAAATCTATGCGAAGTAAACATTTAGTAGAGCGACGAGTTAAAGGTTTCACAGCTGACGGCGATCCGTGCATTGTTGTTTACTTTCATTCTACGCAACGAGTAATCTCATGGAATGTGTGTAGGGAGTATTCAAGTGACGTCACGTACGCCATACTGTAGTCCTATGCACAGCTTCTACTGTGCTGCGGGAGATAAGCGGATTTCGATAACACGCAGGCTTTCACCGTGCTCGCTGTACTGCAATATGGCGACCTTGATGACGTCAGTGCATAGCCCGTATATTCATCAACCATAAAGGTCACAGTTTTAGTGTAATGCATTCTTTATTTCTTTTTTATTTTTTTTATGCATTGCATCGTTCACAAGCTGTACCGAATCGCAAAATTCGAATCACGCGGATGCGCAGTATACCAGACATAGACGAAGCGATGTCACAACGACGAAGCTGTATGAACCTTGTTGATGCTTGTTAAGAATGGTTATGACAGGTGTATGTACAGAAAAAAAAAAACGACACTTGTCAAGCAACGTTTAGGAATTCCGCACCTCTTGTGTGGGAAGACACCACGAGTGGCGCATACCGCATGGCTAACTTGAAGAAAGTAAAGTAGCTCAAACGAATTAGTGAATTGTAATTCACCGTTCTAGTGACAGATCAGTTTACTTTAGAGATATCTGTGACCTGATAATATATATACATTTAGCTTTTATGTACGAATCGTAGTGGCACATGCCAATTCTGGAAGATTGGCCGAGAGTGGGGACACACGCAGCGGCACGTATTGAGTGCCTAAATCAGAGAAAACAAGGTAAATTCAACAATCTGTAAATTATATAATTCACCATTACATTAGGTGATCGACGCGCTTTCTATATATGCCTCTGAGAAATCATTATATGTTCAGGTTTTATGCAGCAAGTTATTTATTTATTTATTTATTTTTGTTACGCAGAACATCAGCATACAAGGATTACACAAGCCACTTCAGTGGCACTTTCACATAACATTTTCATATGAATATATATCCACAAATGTATGCGCCGAGATCGCGACCGACACAACAGCACCTAGCAGACATGCAACCGGGTCAAACCCGGGAAAGTACGCAAAGAAACCTTCGCTTCAAAAGCGCTCTGCCCACTCGGCCGCTTCATCGACTGCAGGTGCAATTAAAGTCGGATATATATATATATATATATATATATATATATATATATATATATTCTCGCAGTCCCTCGGCGCGTGGTCGCGTGGCTGCGGCGGCGTTCCCCGCAAACTCATAGCGTATTTGCGGCGCCATTATTAGTACAGCGCCGTCCCTGCCGCGGCTCGAAATGCAGCGCCGCAGCATCGCAAATACGTCGGCTATACGCTAAGCCTAGTCAATGCTCGACGAACGGGGTAAGTATGCACGCATATGTAACCTCCTCGCGCTCGACTTATCGGAGTAGCGAAGGAGTGCGGCTCCGCGGAGAGTGACCTTGAGCGACCCATCGGGCTGCTTCTAATTCCGGGTCGCTTGTTGCGTGTCGTGGGCGCTATAGCGAACGGTGCGCGACACGACGACGACCAAGACGTCACGCTTATATCCCGCTCGTCGTTGCTCCGTGTGCGGGCGAGCGGCAGCGCCTGTCCGGCTGAATGCGGGTACTAGAACAAGAGGCACAAGAAAGAGAGAGGGAGAGTAGGAAGGAAGGGAAAGAAGTAATGAATAGCGAGAGCAATCAAAAGGGACCAAAACCCCACTCGTCAGCGTCGTGGTGGTGGTGAGGAGGGGGGGGGGGAGTACACTCATAAACGCCGCTGTCCACGCTCTCCTGCGCGCGCTGCAGGCTTCGGGGGCGGCTCCCGTTCGTGAGTGCCACTCATATGTGCGCGCGGCGGCGGAAGCGCACGCTATAGCGGCGCTGCCGTTTCGGGCGACGGTCAATGCGGCGCTCACAAGGGCTCGCACGTCATGGGCTTCTGGGGCTTTCTCCGGGGCGAATTCGGCAGGCCGCGGTGAACGTCGCTCTCTTTTTCTTCTTTCTTTCTTTCTTTCTTTTTTTCTTTCTTTGTACACGTCATGGCGACTGCGGGCTCGTGGTCGAACAGCAATTATCGGAGGCCTCCGTGGCTCGCTCGGTTTGGGAGCTGCCCGACTTCGGCAACAATCTACTGGTCCGTTTTTCTCTGCCCGTACAGTGCGCCGCAAAGGCTCCGCGCACGGGCTTGTCCGTTAGCCAGCGTCGATTTAAGGGGGCCCTTGGCGCGAACGGAACATATTGGAGGCACCGTTGACCAGTTTCGATGCATTGGAGACAACCGGTTTCTGTCGAATGCGATTTGACGGTCGCGTAGACTAGGGACGCTGACCGCGCTGTTCACCGGTTGAGCGTGTTTTAAAGGCACCGCTATGTTTTCATATTTGTCTGTATGAGTACTTATTACTGTCATTTAAATGAGAGCACGTTCTCACCAAGTGTTTCCTTTTTCTTGTTCTCCTCTCATTTTGCTCTGTGAAGTCGCACATATATTTTCTTTCTTCAAGCATTTCATGCTTTTTATTCACTTTCTCTTTGGTGTCGAGGTTATAGCTAGCACAGAGGTTACGAGGATGCAGAAAGGGAAGGACATTTTTATTTATTCAGACTCGCTGCGTTTTGCTTGCCCACATAAATTGTTGTTTAGTTAATGCGTCCTCCCTTCCGCAGAAGATATCAATGCACACAAACATGTCGCTGCTCAACAGAGGAGCGCGATCACACGACGCGAAATGTGCTCGGTGAAAGCATGGAGGCAGCGGGTGATTCTTGAGAAAGTGGAAATGATGATGATGACGACGACGCTGATGATTATCATGATGATAATGGTCTTATTGTATGGCTCATACCTACCAGGAAATACATAATTTTTCTTCCATTCATACTGCCACATTCCTCAGTCGTCCTCCTTACCTTTCTTCTGCTTGTACTTCTTCAGCATCATCACATCATTCTTCTCATCCTTCTTCTTCTTCAACTGCTGTTCTTCTTCAGCTGCTGAAGAACCTTTCGTAACGCGGATCCTGCCTGGGGCATCGGCTGCGCATACTTATAAGCCATCTGGCGATACTCGCCGCGTAACGAACGTCCGTAAACACCCTCGCTGTATACGTATAAGGTCGCGCTCAAGCGCCTCCTGCTTGTTACATCACACTGCGGTCCGACTTCCCGCTGGGCGCCCAGTTGAACGACTATAACCTCGCACCTGCCCAGCGCTGCGTCTTCGGCGCAGCTCAATTTCCTCCCCCGTCTTCCGCACTCATCTTCCGTTCTGCCAATTTCCTCCAGAGCTGACCTCTTCGCGTTTCCCCACCATCTTGCCTTTCTTTTTTTTTCCCCTCTCATGCCATCTGCGGTAACCTTCCATTCCCGACAGTGACTATATGGTCCCATTTTGCCTTCTTTCCTTATTTTCTTTTTTCTCTCTGTTTCAGTCAATCGACTGTGCCTTGCCGTAGGCAGTGTGTAGGGACGGGGACTAGGCCAGTGGGCGTATAGGCGGGTCAGGAAATACGTCCGATATGTGCGTTTCGAGGAACGGGGTGGGGATAAATGTAAGGGAAATAAGAAAAGCAAAGTCACTTGATTTAGGGGCTCCACTCGCACCTCATCCGCCCTTCCTCCGTTCCTAGGAATAAATCTCTGTCTCTCGCGCTACTCCCAGCGCAGCGCCCGTGATTTCCGGAGGTGGTGCCGTGTAGCACGTACGGCGCATTTGTTCCAATCAGCGTTGCTGTGTTGCCCTTGCTCTATCCTCAGCTCTTAGTATAGCCGGCGAGAGGAGAGGAAGAATAAACGACAGCTGTGCGTTACACTATATATAAGAAAAGCCATGCGCCTTTCACGCTGAAGTTCTCACCTCCCCCTCCCCCTTTTCGTCTCGAAGCACTGCAGCAGCTGTGGCACCCGCGGCAGCTGTCGCCTTCGGCGAAATTTGGCGCGGCGGCGGCGGCGGCAGATACCGCGTGCGCTTTTGTGACCATAGCCGACGCGACAGTGTTCTCGGCGCCATGCGGGGGCCTTCAGCTCGAGCTGACACGGCTGTTCCTGCGGTTTTGCGCGATAGGTATAACGATAAATACGCCACTGAGAAGTCAAGCGTATATCTATAAACATTGCAGTGAGTGAGTGAGTGAGTGAGTGAGTGAGTGAGTGAGTGAGTGAGTGAGTGAGTGAGTGAGTGAGTGAGTGAGCGAGTGAGTGAGTGAGTGAGTGAGTGAGTGAGTGAGTGAGTGAGTGAGTGAGTGAGGTCTTAAGACTGACGATGTGAACGAGGCAGCTCGCGAAGGATTCAAAGATAATGAGTCAGTAAATGGATGGATTTGTGAATGACTGAAAGTAAGCGAATCAATGTGTCAGCATCAGTGAGCGTGCAAGCCTCTCAGTAGGGCAGCCTGCCAAACTACAGGCAAGTTAGGGAAGCTAAAGAGCTTCATTGTTGCTCTTTCTAACATTTACTAATGATTTACTTAATTGTGTATCTTCCCAAATTAAACGGTTCGCTGACGACTGTGTTGCGCACCGAGGCATTAAAAGTGACACTGACCGCCAATCTTTATAAACTGACCTCCATTCAATTAACACTTGGTGTTCATCGTGGCTAATAACCCTAAACCACTCTAAGACAAAGCTCGTTTCCTCTACAACGAATTCTTGCCGCATCCCAACCACATAGACTCTTAATGGCATAATGGTTGAGACAGCTTTCGCTTAAAAGTTCACTTTCAGTCCGACTTAACCTGGAACTGTCGCATTTTTTAAAATTCTAGCAGCTGCTAACCGTTCTCTTGGCCTCTTAAAACGTATCCTTCAACATGCTCCTGCGCAGGGGCGCAAACTTGCTTATCTTACCTTAATCCGACCTAAAATCGAGTACGCTTCAGCCATTTGGGATCCGGGTCAAGCCTGCATCACAAGTAACGGCGTATCTCTGCAGAACCGTGCTGCTCGTTTCTTTTCTTTTTCAGATTACTCACGTCTTCACTAGCGTCACGGCGTTAAAAGCTCGTGCGGGTCTTGATAACATTTCACATAGTCGTAATTAACTTGCTCTCTTTCCTCTTTTTTGCAAAATTTACCAACATCCGTTGCTTCATGACGTTTTCTTTCACTCACCCTCGGCCGTCTTTCCACGCCGTGACCATCCTTTCAAGATCAAATGCATCACATGCCGCACTTGAACTTTTACCAATTCGTTCACACCCAAAACCAGTACTGAGTGGGCCCGTCTTCTTCCTACAATCTCAACTGAAATGATGTGACACATTTTCATGAAATTATAAAAAAAAAAGAGAGGGAAAGTGATGCGTAGATTTTCTCGTAATTTCTGTTCCGTTCACCGCAGTGTGTTATTTCTTTTTTTCTTACTGTTTATTATGTTGCGTTTTTTCATTATGTTTCATTGTGTGTTGTGCCGTCACATATTGATTCTTGTTGCCTATTCATTTGTCGTGCTTCTCTAGTTTGTCATGTAATGTTTGCCACCTCCCCCCCCCCCTCCCCACTGTGTAAAGGCCCTCGTTGTGAAGGCTTTACATGTTTCTTCAAAAAAAAAAAATGAAGCGATCGAAGCTTGGTGCGAAAACGGATAAAAACAGGCACAAGGAGACGAAGACAAGTTCCGACAACCAACCTAATGAAACGGAGCTTTTGATAAAAGCTTACAATATACCAACAGGCAGCAAATGCGATGTAAAGAGAGAAAGCGTGCCCAGAAGCAAAAGACCCACATATATATAAGACAGTCCACAAAGCTGATGCGATGGTAGGATACGTGCACCGCATGGTACAATTACCTTATCGCCCTGTGCAGCCCGTTCTTTCTTCATGCGCTTTGCTTTTCTCCTTCGCGAGTGAAATTCGCCGGGGTGTAGCGAATGCATTCTTGGCACGCGGGTGGCGTAACGAATGCACTCCCATGATGCTGTCCCTTCTACCATAGGGCAGTGTCGAAATCCGCTTACTGACGCCACACTGTGACGACACACACAGGCACACGAAATTGAAGTATCAAGCGAAAGCTGAAGTATCTGTTACAACCGTGAAGGACAGCGGCTAGGTATTGTCGACGTGGGCGGTTGTGTGCCGTGCATGCAAAAACGGCATGATTTTTTTTTTTTGCTAGGTTGCTATCTCAGCGAGTGAGACGCGTAGGACCATTAGGGCTAATATTTTTTCTTATTATTATTATTGTCTTTCGTCGGCAGTGATATTTTGCTGAAGCAGCGTGGTTACGCAAAATTTCTGTACCACTATATTAAGCGTTAAGCGGAGGGGAAAGAAATTAAAGCTCGAGCACCCTTAAGTCGGGTATCGTTCAATTTTATTGTGTCAATAAACGAAAGATATCGCCAGGCTGCTTAGGTGTCATCAAGCGGCATCTATAGTCAGCGTCGAAAGTTTCGATACCTCTGCGTTTAAACTTACGCGTGACGTCGCCTTCAAGCGTGTGACGCCTTACGGCACCGACGGGCCATGCTACATCAACGCACTCGAGAACCGCACGACGTGAAACTAATGCTGACGTGGGGCGGACGTGCGTCATGGCTTTCGCTCCATCTGTCTCCACCTGCTTAGCCAATCAACGCGCACGGTAGTGCACACCTGAAATCCCAGTGAGCGATCGATCGGGAATGGTGCCCCGGGAGCCCATCGCCACATCGAGGGATCCGGCGACAGTTCTTGTCACCCCTGCAGCTGCGCCTTTCGAGCTTCCGACGCGGGCCGTACACGTTCTTGCGTCTTTTGCCGAAGCGCCCGCTTCGTCCTCGGCGGTTTCGCCTTCTTAACTATTCAGCGCGTGCGACACTCTCGCCTCCGGGGACCGTTTTAGTTCCTCTTTAATCTACGCGTCGCCGCTCTCGAAACATTTTTACTCCTGGCTTACTTATAACGGCGGCAGCCGAAGCAAAAACAGGAACAGTGAACGTGCGAGTCGCAGCAGAATGAAAAAAAAAAGAAAGATGAAGAAAAAGAAAGCCCTCCTTGTGCCGGTCGATAACGGCGTGGAATTCACGTCTCCCCTCTTCATTACAGGGCCACTGTTACGCCGACCCATGTACAGCCCGCGTGGTCTTCACCTTTTCTCTTTCTTTTATTCTCATTATTATTGCTGTTTCCCCGCTGACTGGACCGAGTCCCCCGGGCCAAGCCTTTCGCGCATACACACCGGCGCTTTTTATCAATTCTTCAACACCTTCCATGCTTAAACACACTTTCCGCGTTTTCTCTGTTTTTCTTTCTTTCTTTTTTTTTTTTTTTTTTTTTTTGCAGTGGGCGTCTCGCATTATGCTTTTCTCTCGGCGTCTTTTCCTTTTCCGCGTGTGCGCTCGGTATCTTGGTCAAATTTCTTTCTTTTATTTTTTGTCCTCGAAGGATGCCGCTCGTTGGTTAGACAAATCTTTCTTTAACGAGTTCTCGCTGCGTGGTTAGCGAACGCCTGCCTTTCCGACTTCCGTTCGTTGTTTCTTGCGGTTCGTTTCCTCGTTCTCCTTTTTCTAAGCGTACGAATCCCGTCTCCTGTTCCAACGCGTGAGGTCCACTGATTACCTTTCTTTTTTCTTTTTTTTCGTGAAGCATGCCCGGCGGCTTAGTGTTTAAGTAAAATCGTGGAGGCCATCCTCGTGTATAAATTGAATTAGCCAACGCCTATAAATGTTTTGTCCGATTCATTCGTAGCTTGGCAGCTTTGGTATGTTTTCTCGCGTGCCCCACGTCCCAAAGCAGAGCCACATCATTGCCACTTACTTGCTCCTTCTGTCTTTCTTAGTTTCACTTCGTCGTTCTGAAAATTCGCTACAACGAAACCAAAAGTTGCGTGGAGAATTCGGGGGAAAAGGAAAGCAAAAAGGAAGTACGACAAGGCGTCTATTCCCACCATGTCGTTTCTGCCTTCCTTGTTTTCATATTTCTTTTTTTTTTCCCCCGTCGTAATCGTCTTCTTTTTCTCTTTCTTCCTTTCTTTCGCATTATTATCTACGAGCTCGGCTGTTTGTTGCTTTCTATCCGAGCCATTCGCAGCGACATCACGAGCGTCCAAGGCCCGCGCGTGAAAGCGCCGACGAGGCATGACGTCGATTTCTCCCGTTTCTTTCGCGGCCTATCGCTACGCGAGCCCTTTTTCGCCAACGCAAGCTCTTCATTCCTCTGCCGCTTCTTTCTCCCTTTTTTTCTTTAGGCCACCGACCCTATAGCGCTCCACTGAAGGCCTGGACCTCAGGAATTTCTTTGAATGCTTGCGGGTGATAGTAGTGACACTTTCGGGAAGGATGCTACCACGAGTTTTGTTGTTGTTGTCCTCTGTGGCCGTGACACATACTCACAGTGGGGGATTGGCAATGAATCGGGTGGGTAAATTAGGTGTTTAAAAAAAAAACAAGGGAGTTAGCAGTTTGAAAGTTGGAGCTTAAGAAGTCAACTTTTTCTGTGTGGGAATAAGAACTCTTCTAAAGACTTCTTTTTTCATTTCCTTCTTCTTCTTCTTCTTCTTCTTCTTCTTCTTCTTCTTCTTCTTCTGATTATTATTATTATTATTATTATTATTATTATTATTAAACCCTTCAACGGCCCCTGTTTTGTTTACGAACGTTCTTTATGATACTTTCGTAGTTCTCAGTATCCTTTTTTTTTACTTGCGCTCGTATTTTTGTTATTTACTTCTGCACAACTCTTAATCCCGCCGGCAAGTCGGACGAAGTAGACGCTTACGATCAAGTGTCATCCTCGGTACGTCCATCAAGGTCAAAATTGTGGGGAGGAAGCGCCAACGTCGCTACTCGAAGATCGGTCCCCATATCTCGTATTATGTCCGCTCGCTGAAGAGGAATAACAGAGTCGAGGGCTTAAGCTTCGGGCAGGGATAACGTACGAGTGGACCTCAATATATATGATGTCCGCGTTCGGGCTTGAAAATAAAGAAAAACGAAATAGAGGACTCGTTTTATTTTACTTTTTAGTCATTCGCTAAAACACTAGGGTTTTAACACTGTGCTTCATCGAATTTTTATTATTTTTTATTCCCAATATACAACGCGCTGTCTTTTTTTTTTTCTTTTGGCTTATCGCCTGCAATGAAATCGAGATATGTGGTTGCACAAATAACAGCGTCATTCCAACTTTCTCCAAATTTGTCCAAGGTCATGAAATATAGGAGCTGAAAGTGCGCATTCCAGTGCGTTTCACACGGCGACTGCTGTGCTTGCAAAGTACTCCGCATATATTTGCTTTAAAAGCTCGGAAATTTGGAACCATCACTGCTCGAACTGTGTTTTGTTGACTGCGCTTCCGTTAAAGTCCTAGAAAGACGTGCATCTCTGCAAAAAAAAAAAAAATAATAATAACCTTTGATTCCTGGCATAGAATCTGAACTGCAAATGGGGAAAAAAATAAACTTCCACATTTCCAGTTTGCGGTGGCAAATTCCAGTACAACATAGACGTTGGTGCTCGAGTGAGAAATACATATATTTGTGAAAACGATTACGAAAGTCCTCCCGTACGTTCTACGCGACATATTAGTGAAGTACGGACTGAACGAAACAAGTTACTTTCTTTTTTATTTTATTGAACCCTGCTCAAGGATATAATTACCGCTGTTATTTACAGCTTTAGGGCCATCTATAGGTCACCACAGAGGTCACTGCCAACGCAAACGCGTGGTTTTCGGAGCCTTGACCATCCGGAAAAAGCGGTAACACTTGTGTCAACGTGCCTTCGCTGTTTATGCACACGCAACGAGGTCGCGTCACCGGCTTGTCCAGCGGTGACGGGGAAATTACTTGTACTTAGTAATTGAATTAAATAAATTATAAATTAATGGAATTGCAAACGAATAAAAAAAACAACTTGCCGCAGGTGGGGAACGATCCCACCTCTTCGCATTACGATTGCGATGTTCTGCCAGTTGAGCTACCGCGGCGCCGTCTTCCCATCCACTTTTTTTGCGCATTTATGTGTTACTACCAGAAGAACTAAACGTGGCAGTGTTAGCCAGCGCCACCACTCACAAACCTTGGCGGCGGATGTGGAACATCCTTTCGTTCGCAGGCGTCACGATTACATGAAAACACACACACACACACACACACACACACACACACACACACACACACACACACACACACACACACACACACACACACACACACACACACACACACATATATATATATATATATATATATATATATATATATATATATATATATATATATATATATATATATGTATATATATATATACACACACGTAAATAGGTAAATAAGTCGCGTGCTCAATGATTTGCTCCATGGTTTCTGTTCCTTTCAGAACAAAGAGGGCGTCAGAGGAAAAAATGAAGATGCCGTTGCTAATTTTATGTAGTAACGTTTACATGCAAAACACAAGAAAAAAACTCGCACCGAGACAAGGCGCGCACCCGCAGCTTCGTTCGTTTGCTTGCACCGTAATGAAGTTGTTCGGCTGACGTTTTCATTTGGCTAAATATCCACGGAGTATCCTCAAGGTAATCTTCGCGTCAAAAAAAAAAAGGACTGGACCGAATGTAACGCGCCCTATACGAGTGCGAGCAAACAGAGCCCGATGAAGTCCTCCTTAATGCTGCGTAAAACCGAAGTGCACAGAATGCTAAGGATGAAAGAAACTAACTAAAAAAAAAGGGGGAAGCACAGAAGACGACCAGGAATGCAAAAGAGGTGATCTTCTGCTTCTTACACAGCGATGTTGTAGTATTCTACTGCTTCTTACTTTATAGCGTTGCTGTTGCTTGGTTTGTTTCTTTAATGGTCCTCTCGGAACATTGAATTGGCTCCTCGCCCGCTGACGTTTACGCTCATTAGGGCGTTGCGCTGACCATTTAGGCCGGTAGTTTCGGTAAGCTACTGTGGCAACAACCTACGAGGGGTAAGGACGCGGAGGAGGGGCAGGGGGAAGTCACGGCCGCATTGCGCGGCATTAATTAGCTTCTGACGCAGTTCGTGCGCTGTAGCTCCGAATCGTTCGCCGTACTGAGAGAAGTTCAGGGAGTCAGGTAGCCTAATTGAGAGCGAAGGAGAGAGAGTTCGCGGTGCTCCTAACGGGCCTCCCGTTCTCACTGGAGCGTCTCTTCCGGTGTTGCAGTGACTCCCCTTGAAGGTTTCGCGAGAGACTGCGCCCGGTACTTCGTGCGTGTGTGTGTCGTAAGGGCAGGTGGTCTTGGACTTTGTTCCATGCTATAACCCCGAAAGAGACCGTAATGAAACAAGAAGACTCCACGCAGATGGTGACGTTAGGAAATCTTAGAAGAGAACGAAAACGAAAGAAAAGAAAAAGAAGGACCATAATGTAAGTCCAACATTAGGGAGCACTCCCTCCTCACTTCGCCGGCTGTTAAACAAGGAAACGCTGCGAACGCGTTTAAAGATTCAGAGTTATACACCAGGGGAATTTAGGACTCTCGTTAGCGTTGCTTTGCAGGCATTTGTAATTATTGCGGTTCCTGACGCTGCTACCGGTACGAATGCAGAAATTCGGGAGTGGTAGGGAGCGCTGGGACGGTTGGAGTAGTGAAATAAGAAGATGCGTACCGATCGAAACTTCATACCCAAATGTGGCCAGATGGTTATAGGAAACTAATTTTCCCCCGCTTCCCCTCGACGGCAGCGGATGCACGAGGCTCCTGCTCTCCAGAAAGAATTCAGTTCCCTTCCACTCTGAAGACGGATGACCAGCGAAGCTGTAGATGTAGGCCCCTTTAATGGCGAACAGCACCTCCGCAGCGGGTCGGCCCGGTACTGCACCATCTGCGGTATAGGCCCACGTATGGGGAGTGCTTAACGCCGGCTTCACTTCCGCCTCGGGTCGGCCCGGCATTGCACTATCTTCGGACTCGGCCCACGAATGAAAAATTGTTTCTCTATGTCCACAGAGACGAGATCCGCCAGAACCTAGCCATAAACAGCTTCGCTGTAAAAATTCGTCGTACGTCTCTAATCGCTGGAGACATCTGAATTTCTAGCTTTCTTGATTATACTTACACTGCAATAAAATACGATTCCTTGAAAAGCTTTAACTAATGTAGCTGCAAGTACAGTGATCGACGTTACCGCTGGTCAAGAGCAGAATTTTTTTTTTTCTTGCTCCGTATGAGTAGGCACGTTCATTTGCTTAGCTTACTGGAAACTCCTCCTGTGTTTTTGTTCCCGTTACGACGTTAAGCGCCGCCTTCTACGGAAAGACGTATTAAACAGGCTGGACTCAAGCCGGTTTTCAGCAACGAAGATCCTTCTACATAGGTCACGCAGAAAGTAACGAGGGCGTTGGCTACAGTGCCTCAAGCCGACAGGTCTCACCGACGGCATAGCCCTGTTGCGCATGTTTAAGTGTGCATTGCAACTAGTTGCCTCTCTCTATCGTCTCTTTCTTTTTCACCCCTTTGTCCCCTTACTCCAGTGGAGAGTAGTAAACCGGACGTCCGCCTGGCTAACGTCCACACCTTCCATTGCTTCTATCTCGCTCCTTCTCAGAAAGACGTTCGACCTAAGTATTCCGAGCGAAGAATCACAGCTTCGATTCACCAAGCGAGAGTGCCTTTTTTTTTTCATTTTTCACCAGCGCAGCAGAGGGAGAAACAAACATCGCGAATCGACCAGTGGAACTGTCCATTAATTCCCAGCATGCATGCGATCCCGTAAGTGGGAGAAGCGCGCGGCTCACATTAAACCTCCGCGCAGGACGTCTGTATACTTTAAGGTGGTTGCGCACACCGCGAGGAAATGCACTGTCCTTCTCACGGCTCTCGTGTTTGCGAATACTTCTATCCGCTATTGCGCAGCAGAGAGAGGGGAGCAGTTTGGGAAATGGGAAGGAGACACGCGATTTGACAGGTCGAAGAAAGCGCTCTGTGCGTTCAAGCAGTGCGGCCGGGCCCCGCGCGACGATTGAAATGGCTCGGCTTCGCTGCCCCAGTTTTCGCGGAAGCTTACTTCCGTAGTTCCGACGTACGTAGCAGGCGGTAAGCTTCGAAGTCGAGCCTAATTCCTATCTCCCCGCCGTCACTCGCAGTCATAATGCCACGCTTCGACAAAGACTATACGCGCGAAATCGCTTACTGTAAACGCTGCATGCCCTGAGTTCGGCAGGGATTTGCGAACATGTTTCACGCGACTGCTGGTGTTAGCACTACGAAATCGGACGATAATCGTTCCGTCCGTGGGGGAGGCGGCACCTGTCGCCGCTTTCATCTGGCTTCCGCGTGGGCGCGGACGCGATGACAAGCTTCGTCGATTTAGGCGCCGCGTATTCAAAATGCTTCCTTCCGGTCTTCGCGCCCCCTTCTCCGCTTCTCTCCCTCTCTCTCGTTCTCTCGATTATTTCCGCTATTTGCGATTATGTTTTCCAGCCCAGTCCTCCTGTTCTTCCCTCGCCTCCCCACTTCCCCATCGTGTTCCCAGAAGGGAACAACGGAAGGAGGGCGCGCGCAGGGAAGCGGCGGGCCTCGCGCCATCGGCGATTCCCTAATGAACGCCCAGCTTTTCTCCCGAACCTGGCACGCGCTGCGGCGCCTGCTTCCCGTGATGACCCAGTTTTCCGCGGGGGGGAAAAAAGGGCGGAAAGTGGGATCAGGCACGGTCGTTTTCTTACTGCTTTGTTGTTGTTTTCCTTTTTCTAACTATACATTCCTGGAAATGCCGTATTCTTACGCCTATCGCATTATCCGTCAATCCGACGAAGTCCTCCCCCAACCGTCCCTGCTTTACACTCATGGTACATCGCACCGCGATCATTAGCGAAGCGCCGAACGAAAACAACGACAAGAAAGCAACAACTACAGCGACGCAATAACAAACCAGATGAACGCAGCGTTCGTGCAAGCGTGTCCCCGCAAGCAAACGAAGCGAGCCGATGGCGACGCGGACTTTAGCTGGTTGATACTTGGAAACTCGTGCTTCAAGCTTCCGCTCTGCGCTGTTTACCTGGAAAAGCGGAAAGTCGGATATGATGAATGTTCCGAGTATGCCGGAGGCCTCGAACTTGGATTAGTTATTGGGAAGCAAGTGTGGTCCAGGCCTTCTCATCCGCTAAATGCAATGTCACGGAATAATGTCTAAGGTTGCAACAACCGGGCCCAATTAGGAGTTGCGTGCTAGAGAGTGGCTCACAAACTGCGGGCTTGCCTCTTGTTCTCACCCGACTCGCGTTGCATTTCTACTTGACAACGCACTGAAATACAAACTTTTAGCTCTTTTGCGTTTCTGAAGCTCTACCAAGAGGGGGCCGCTCGAGTGTAAAGCAATAGCTAACTCGATTAGGTGTCGCTTCAACAGCAAGTTGCACCAGTAGTCAAGCGATATAAATACCTCGGCGTACACATATACGTAGGAAAGACTTAATTACTCAAGCACCGACCAAGGTAATCTGAAGCTAAAGGGTAGGCGGAATGTAGCAATAATCAAACATAGACCACTATGGGGCCACAATAAGTTGGAGGTGGTGCGTGGAATGTGCAAAGGAGTAATTGTGCCAGCGCTAACGTTAGCAAATACCATTCGTTTCTTAAAATCGGTTACCTTGTGCGGGCTGGAAGTTAACCAAAGATCGGTAGGCGTGTTGGCTTTGGGATCCCACGGTAAAACCACAAGTGAGGTAGCCCATGGTGACATGGGTTGGGCCCCGTTTGAAGTCAGAGAAGCACAGTGCAAAATTAATTAAAAAGAAAGACCCAGGGACATTGACTAAAATAAATGAGCGGCTAAAGTGCACAAGTATCTGTACCTGAAAAGAGTGGAGCCAGATGGGGTAAGAGATGAAGAAAGTTGGAAGCCAAGTACAGCGTGATTGAAAGTGTAAAGGAGCTAGACTCATCAGAAAGAACGTGAAAGAAACAGAGGCAGTGCATTGGACGCAAAAAATGGAAATAAAGAAGACCATGGAGATTTAAAGGAATGTGAAGAAAGAAATTAGAAGGGGAAACTTGTACGATAATACTAAGCGGAGTTCCTTGCTATTTGACGCTCGAGTTGGTAGCCTATAAGGAAGGGATGCCTATGCGAAGAGGTTCACCCAGCGAAACCCATATGTAACCTACGCCTTCCAGAAGTGCTTGGTTTTAAAGTAGACCGAAGCATCAACCGGTCAGCAGTCGGGATTAGCGAGAGACCTTTAGGGTATTGATGGAAAGAATGCAGGGAAGAGATTGATACGATCGGATCCGTAGCGATACGAGGTAGATGGAGAAGTTTTGAGGAAGAGAGAAAAGAATAAAGAGCTGTATACGAAAATGCTACAATTAAAGGCATGTATAGTATATTAGTAACTCAAGCAGGCCTATAGGTGGGTATTTGTCACCACCCTCAAATGCCCCCTCAAACCCCTCCTTCGATTCTTCCCTCTACTACTGCCAAATGTGTGCTCATCCGGTGGCGAATAATCGTTCTCTTATATACGAAAAGTAAGTGAATAATGTGAGCACGTTGTGCTTATACGAGTAGGCAGAACAGAACAGAAGGAAAGGGGGTAAGCAATTCAAATATGGGCACTGAAGTTTGTACATTTCCAGCACCAGTAGACGTTAAGCTACGCACCTAGTTCCTATCTTTAGCGTCTAAAATGTTTCGTAGATGTTAATTGTGGTCATGGGGATCAAACGACGGATAAAAAATTATCTTGTGAGGCTGCTAGGTATCTGCGACTGCATCATCGCCGAAAGGAGCTGGAACTGCGTAGCGACTCTCCATAACTTTGTTTCAGATTTACTTGGGTATTCAACTTTATTCCCACAGCAGTTATATGGACACTACATGCGCATTTCTGCCGTCGGCGTCGCCTTAATATTCCATATAAAGTCCAAGGGCGATAACGTCGCATGCTCGATGATAGCGGCACAATCTTGCGCGCGCAGGGGGGAAAGTGGGGAGGCAGCGCGCCGTCTTCCGTCGGGCGCAGGAGACACCGACGGGAGGGAGGGAGTGGCTTATTTTTGAGCCCCTCGTAAAACAAAAATAATCTAAATAAAAATGAGGGAAAGCCGCACCACCAAGGTATAGCAGCTTTAAGCCAATCAAAATTAAATGAAGAGGGGTGGAAACCCAAAATGTAATTTGAAGTAAAGCCAATTATTAAGAAAAAAAACCGAGGTAAACCAACAGAGAATGTTTATGCATACCAGGAGGGGATAGGACGGCGGAGGACTTGTCTGCATCGGCGTGGGACGGGTGAGGTCTCGTTGCGTCCAATTTTTTATTGAGTAGGAGGAAAAGGAACTAGGATGTCTTAAGAGAGCATGGTCCAAGGAGGCCAGCAGGTCCATCAGGATTTCGAAAAGCGGTGCAGAGTTTCCGGTAGACCAGACTGCACCGGCCTGGAGGAGTATTGGCATAACTGGATGGTTCCGGTAGGGGTGACTTGACATCAGGCAGCAGTGGGGTTGCAGAATCCACTGGACTGCAGGTCAACAGAAAATCTGCAAGAAAGCTGAAAATGATGTCAGGCAGGTTGAGAAGGTGTATCTAGGGCACAGAGAAGGATGGGAAGAGAAGCTAAACTGCCAAAAGAAGAAAGCAGCCATTCCGTCCATAGTGTCCCCGGAGACAAGCTCCACCTTGGTTGGCATAACCAAGGACACTATAAGACGAAAGGCGAAGGGCAAGGTGGGAGGGATATAAAGTGGAGACAGGGAAAGAGGAGAGGGAAAGGAAACCGATTAAGGAAAAGGTATGATTGTAGAAAGAATTAGGAGGAGTCCGGGAAAGTGAACGATGAAATGATTCGATATAGACGAATAAGAAGTGCGCGCTTTCTTTGATCTGTAAGAAAGGAGAGGTAACGATCAGGTGTAATGGTAGAGGGGAGATTCGCTTTAAGGGGATTAGCAATGTGAGATGTAAGGGGACAGTCATTGAAGTAGTGAAGCAAATCTGTGCAAGGATTACCACAGGCACAGTTACTGTGGGATAAAAGGTGAAAGCGGAAATAATAGAAAGGGAAGCGGCCATGAGCGGAGGTGAGGTGGACAATGGGTCGTTTCGGTGGAAAGAAAGAGGGAATGCGATTGACGTTTTTTATCCATTGAAAGAGTGCAGTGTCGCTATTCTCTCGCGTCCAGTGAGCATTCCACTGGGCGAAGGAATAGGTACGCATCCTTGATTTGATAGAGGAGGGAGCGACAAGGAGGGTTCGAGAAACACCATGGGAAGCGGCGGAGTTGGCGAGGAAGTCCGCCATCTCGTTTCCCTCGACGCCCTGGTGTGCCGGTACATGGAAAAGTGATACCCGTCGCCGGTTAGAGATGAACTGAAGGAGCTGCTTGATTTGCCTGACAGAGGGATTTGTTGTCGTGAAAGTATTCAATGTAGTGAGCATGGACAAGCAGTCGGTGTAGATGTGTAGAGGGATGAAATGGGGCAAAGTCTGTATATAGGCTAATGCCTCCAGTATAGCAGCTGTTTCGGTAGCATAAGATGAAGTGGCACCAAAAAGTTTAAATTTTCCAACTTTGGTGATGCGGCCTGTTGGACTATAAAGTACGAAAGCGGCGCCTGCAGACTGGGAAGTGTAGAACCCGTCGGTATACAGATGATAGGCCGGCATAGTGGTTACAAAGGGTACATCTTAAAGTCGAAGGCGGTAATGGGTAAAACGAGATTTCATGCTTGGATGAAAGTCCCAAGGGTTCATGGGGTAGTTAACAAGCGCCGGATGGTAGGAGTCAGGACCATAAAATGTGAGCGCTTTGAGTGCAAATAAAGAGAAGTAGGCGTTTAGACGGTCTAATTCAATATGGAGTGGTGGTGTGTTAGCCAGAACCTGAAGCGACGAGGTACGCGTCGTGCGGAAGGCACCGGTGATTGGAAGCAGAAGGGTACGTTGGATTGAGGATATTTTGATTTTAGACTGTGAAGTAGGGAACGTTGGCCACCAGACGGGAGAAGCATATGTGATGGACGGAAGTAAAACCTGATTATAGAGGAGACGGAGAGCGGAAGGGGCCATCGAATAATGCATGCGAACGAACAGGAGAAGACGGGAAGAGAGAAGGTCTGCTTTTGTACGGAGATTCGTTAAATGAGCGTTGAAGTTTAGGTGGGTGTCAAAGATGACCCCAAGAATTTTAATGTTCGACTGCAATTTGAGGGGAAAGCCATTAAAACGAACTATGGGAAGACGGGTGCGGGAAGAGGAAGCAGAGTGGCTATTGGGGAAGTATAAACAGGAAGATTTGTCGGTACTAATGGTGAGTTTCGTACGCTGTGCCCAGGTCGAGATAAGATTAAGAGTAAGAGCTACCTTGGATTCCAAAGCGCGACGATTGTCTGCAGAGAGCACTATGACAGTGTCATCTGCATAGGCCTGCGCAACCACGTCCGGTGGAAAGGGGAGGTCAAGCAATCCATAAATGACAATGTTCCACAGCAGTGGACTGAGTGGTGACCCTTGAGGGCTGCCCAAAGTAGGCGTAGCAGACACCTGACCAGTCTGCGAACGGAAAATGATCTGTCGGTTTTCTAAGAAAGATTGTAGAAGGTGGTACAGATTGGAAGGGCAGTTGTGCGAGCGTAAAAAATGAAGGACGACAGGGTGCCAAACGCTATCGAAAGCGCCTTTAAAGTCTAAGCAGATGAGAATTGCGTGTTGTTTCCGGTCTTTGTAGGTGTTTAGAGTTTGTCTGAGACGGTACAAAGCGGTGGTCGCACTCTTCCCATGTGTAAAACCGAATTGACGCGGATGAAGTAAATGATTGGAGTGAAGAAAAAAGTAGAGCCGGGAATTTAGGAGACGTTCGAGAATTTTACTAAACAAAGAATTTATAACAATAGGGCGGTAGGATGAAGGAGAGTCGAGTGGGCGGTTTGGTTTAGCAATAAAGATAATACGTCCTTTGCGCCAATGAGTGGGGAAGTAGGAGAGATTGAGACAATGATTAAAAATGAAGAGGAAAAAGGACGGGTGATAGTAAAAAATCGTCTTGAGCATGGGAAGAGTCAGTCCGTCTAGACCTGGGGCGGCGTTGGTGTTGCCTGAATTGATAGCATGTTCTATTTCTGGAATAGTGAAAGGGAGATCAATAGTTTTGGATGAATAAGGCGTGGCAGTTATTTGACGCAGGCGCACGTGGTCGTCATTGTCTGTGGAGGGAGAGTCGTGGGTCACATGAGCATTAAGGAGAAAGCGAGCCGACTCAAGCACGCTGCATGTGGGACGACCATCGGGTAAAAGAAGGGAGGGGAGTTGGTTGGTACGGGAAAGTTTGTCGAAGCAGATGCGGAAAGGAAGGCCAAAGAGATTGCGTTTGGAAAGGTCGGAACAGATAGATTTGGAGGCTGCAGATTTGGCCTGGTCGATGTGCATTTTGTATTCGGCATGGGCATCATAGTACTGAGCCTTAAACGACTGTCGAAGGAGCGGGTCAGTGGTGCGCTGGAAGCGCCGACGGAAGGCACGGATCCGTTTGCGTTCAATAGTGAGGTCGGGAGTCCACCATGAATTAGTCGGAGAGGGGCGCGGCTTTATCCAGCGAGAATGGAGATGACGAAGCTTGTCGAAGAGAATGTAAAACTTCGTCAAAACCAAATCGACTGCGTTCGGTGATAGTAAAGTTGTCTGTTGGACCAACGAAAACCAAGGAGAGGTGACGAGTGACTGTAAAAGATTAGAGGTAGTCGATTTTGTTAATCGTTTATGGCGGGGTCTGGTATGGCCAAAAAAGGAAAATAGGATATATTTGTGGTCGGATAACGTTTCGGATTCGTCAACGAACCAGCTGTAGCCACATGCGGCGAGAGGAACTGATGCAAAGGAAACATCGATCCAACTCTCAGCAAGGTGGGATTGAAAGGTAGGCGGCGAGCGAGGGTCATTTAATGCTTTTAAGTTGTTGGCAGCAGCAAATTGTGTGAGCTGCGCTCCCCTGATATCGCCTTCCACAGGGCCCCACAGTAAATGCTTCGCATTAAAATCACCCGCCATCACCAGAAAAGGTTGAGTAAGAGAGGACAGGTGAGCTTGTAGGGCATCAAAAAGGGGTTCCAGGGGTTCGTGAGGGGGAGCGTAAACGGCGAGTATGACGAAAGAAACTGAAGGGGCAACACAGGAGACTATGACATATAGAGGGTCGGAATGGACTAGGAAGAGATCATAGGTATGTTTAGGAGCTAAAAGAGCAAGACGCGAAAGGTAGGTGATAGGTGACGCGAAAGTGATGTGCGTGTGAGGTAGATGCGGAAGAGAGTTGCCTCGTGTATAAGGTTCGGAAATGATGATAAAATCAATGTGGTGCTGCTGGATAAAGTCCGACAACAACAATGTGGGTTGTCGGGAATGTGCCAGATTAGCCTGTAAAAATTTAATGGGTATGGAATGGGCCATGGTTGAGTATAGAAAAGAAAGGGGAAGAGAACGTTAAGATAAGTATAGTATCGCGGGAGACAGAAATAAAGAAAGGCAGAAAGTGCGAAGTTAAGGGGAGGCAGAAGGTAACAGAGAAGAGGAGAAGAGTGAGGAAAGAGAGATAGAAGATAGGAAGGAAGAAAAGAGAGAGAAGCAGACCACTAGAACGAAGCGAGGGACAAGGGGAGCAACCAGACGGGAACAAGGATTGAGGAGAATAGAGGGGCGCATGCACCCGCCCTCCAGAGAAAGGGGCTGCACAGCGGCAAACTGACCTAAGCGTCAAGTCCAGAAGCCGAGGTATAGAAAGGATACCAGTGTATCTGATGGCAAGGAGTATAAATGGCCAGAGCCACCGCGCAGCCCCCAGGGGACAGGAGTAGGTGGTGCATGCTATGTTATCCATAGTCTGTGCGCATGCGCATACGCGCTATGCGTTCTAGCATCACTGGGCAAGTCGCATCTCCCGTGGGATGCGATGACGGCCTAGCTACCCGCCGGCACTCGGCGCACGATACCGCAGCGTCCCCCATACGCACCGAGCACGTTTCTGCTAAATGCGCCTCAGCACATTTCGTGCACACCATCCGCGAAGGGTCCGACTTATTGGGACAGGCGCGTTTGGAGTGTCCGTACGTTGAGCAGTAGGTGCAGGTGGGGACATGTAGGTCTTCTCGCACCGTCACCGAGGTCCAGCCTATGATCAAACGGCCGAGGGCAGTAAGGGAGCGGAAGGACGCTGCATCGACGGCAAGGACATGGGTGAAGTTTCCGGAGCGTTCCCGGAAAGAGACTCGTATTTTACAGGTATCAGGATCGAGTTGGACTGATGGGTTGCGTGCATTGATAGCAGCAAGGAGGGCATGAGCTGGTACGTCGGGATCAACACCTGATATCCCAATATGCGGTTGTCGTTTTTGGGCAACCTTTATGGAAATCGCGGTACGCGTTATCGGGTTCCTTTCAATTGCAGCCTTGAGATGGTCGAAAGAGTGACGCTCGTTAGTGAAGATTGTGATGCCGTGTCGTGTACGGCGCATCGAGACGTCCCCGATTCCCTCCGTTATTGGGTCTATGTTCTCCTTGAGAAGGGCTACGACATCGCGCGCCGGCGAGGCGGAAGGAGCGACAGGGGTGAGGAACAGGATAAATTCGTGCTCTCGCCTGATTGCATCGGGCCGTGGAGGAAGTATCGGCAGGTCCGGGACCGTTTGTTGAACATCTGCAGGGGTCCTGATTGGGAGCGGCCGGGTCGTGGGTGAAGCAGCCTGCATACCAAGGTGCGCCGCAGCCGCGTATGTTCTGGGCTGACAAGGACGCGGTGGAGCCGCCAGCATATCGCCAGCAAGGCGTCTCGCCTGTTGCAGCTGGTCCTGCAACTCTTCAACGCGACCCGCCTGATGGGCAGCAATCGCTCGAACGTCAGAGCATTCCTGTAAAATCTCGGCAAGCCAAGATACGATTTGCGAGCGTTGAGCATTTGGCACTTTGGAGGAGGCGTGGAAGATCAAGTCTGTGATGAGTTTTTGCTTCTCTACTATGCGGTGAATGGAG